>NC_039248.1:23227178-23252178 GCF_003368295.1 Carassius auratus
ATATAATAAAAATAGGGTCCATATTTAAATAAAGACTCATTCTCAAGGGTACTGTTTGAGTAACAGTAATACAGCCTGACAGAGTAATGACAGTAATTATTGAATTATTGTTGTGGTGCTCCAAAAAAAATGCTTTTGAAAAAGCCACTTGACTTGCATGTAATCACAGTTACCTTAAAAAAAAAAACACAGCTTTTCATTTTATCCCACTTCTGTTTGCATGCTTCACTACTGCAGGGAATAATGACAGAGGCAAACTCAGTACAAGGTAAAACGTTGCGTTCATTCTAATAATACCTTCTTTATTTCAAAAGGTATAAATCCTTGTGGGTAACAGATCGAGAGTGAGCTGAATGAAAAATCAGGTTTAAAAGCAAATATTCTGTTTAAAATCAACATTCATGCATGTTAATCCAGCTATTCTGATTCCTGTGTTATCGGTGCAAAACTCACTCTGCATCTAAAGCTACTTTTGCTCTGCATCTAAAGCTATAATAAATGTAAACAAACAGCTAAATAGAAAATGAGTCATTACAAATGGCAAACATTCAGCATACATTCTAATGTCCAGTTGATGTGTAAAATCAAATCCGGCCATACTTTTATCATAAAATACCTTGATTCAATCTAGTTTACGTCAAATTAGTTCACTCTAACCTACACACTTCTGATGTAGTTCCCATTTAAAAAACAAAATAAACAGCATGAAGAAAAGAGCAAAAGATCTTGAAAAAAAGAGATCAACGAATGAGTAGTTTCAACTGAACATCCATTTTTTTTAACCATGTAGTCAGATGCATATAAATACATAACAGAAAGTCCATAAGAGCCATGCGTTATTTCACTATTTCACTATTTATACTATTTCACGTTATTCCTAGCAATACAGTAGTCTTTGCCTACATACATTTTTTATTATTAATTTATTCAGACTCATGCAAACAGTGAAACAACTTAAATTTAAAAAGTCTGAGATCAAGTGAAATTTAATTTTGCTTTTATCTTTCTAATTCCCTGCAAAAAATAAATAATCAAATAAATAAATACATTTTCATTCAAAGCAAAGCCTGACATTTAAATTCTTCAAATTCTTTAAGTTCTTATTTTTTTTTATGTTGGGATGAAATAACACGTTTTATGCTTCAATGAATGTAATTAAAATGTTTGAGAATCATATTATCTTATTTCCAGTGTTAAATGACAAACCAAATCCCAGCTTTTTAATTTTCAAGGCAGCCAAGCATCCCTACAATGGAACTACATTTTACCGAGCAAGAAAAAAATTAAAGGGTGCCCTGGATGCAAATGTCATGTTGATTTTCAAAAACCGAACAAAGCCTGTAGATATATAAAGATTCAATTAAGATTTTAATGCATTTCCCTTTATGAAAAGACAGTGCAAGATGTATACCAAACTATTCAGACTTCTTCACATACATATCGCCCACTCTGCTTCACAACAACAGTGAGAAAGCAGCCGTTGTTTCACAAGCAAATGGGTGAAAAGCCCACACACTCAGGAAGACAGCGAGGCCGGAAACACGGGGGGTCGCGTTCCTTTGGCATGAGCCGGATCTCGGAGCAGGTGTGGGATCGTAACACAGCAGATCATTTGAGCAAAGGTCTGCGGCAGAGGCACCTAAAGCAGGTGTGAAACTGCAGCGGCGCTCCCTGAACTCCACCACCAGACCGAGATCAATTAAACGGGCCTGATGGTCCGCCTTCCAGGAGTCATAAAACCTCTCTCATTTGTAACCCATATCTGTCATCTCTACCGCCCCTCAGGCAACATACATCAACTTCCCCCACCCTCGCACTCCCGCTGCGCTAAGGTTTATACTCCGACTCAGTAAAAGGTAATCAATGTTGTCCGTGGCACGTCGCTTCTTCCACACGATCTATCAAAGAGGGCCGCGTGTTAGGGCCCTGAGTCTAAGGACCCGAAGGCGAAGCGGCTGTTTGCGAGACATAAATCACGGTGAATCTATAACACATTAGTTCATGTGAGTTCGTAGCATGTATGTGCTTGTATGGAAAAGCGCTGCTGACAGGCATCTGCAGTCGCATTATGGGCGGCGCGGTGGTGCATGAGATCGCATATCAACACAGCTGTCAATAGCACTCAGAAAATACATAGGAATGCAATGACACACACACACACACACACACCTATAGATAGATAGGTTGGTGAAAGCAGCCGATAATTGCGGTGTTAAAAATTAACGCAATGATTACGTGCAAGCTGGAATGCGCTGACGCAACTCAGGTGTCATTAGCGGTGGATAATCTGAAGGGTGCAATGCATTAAGGCATCTCTGGACATACATCAGTCGCTTAATTGGATAATCTAAATCGCTGATTGTATATCGAGTTCCAGTGTAGGCTCCAAGGGGCCCAATGGGGAGCTGGGTAAATGACAACAATCAGCGAGAACAGAGCCGAGATGCTTGAGGATTAAACGGAGATCATGTCGGCACACAACGAGGGGCAAACAGCCACCGGTTTGTGAACGAGATAGAAAACGCTGTCAACTTTCACACAGCGCCTCTCTTGCTACACTGAGTTTTTCCCACACACACACACACGTAGAAGACATGAAAGGCATGTGCTCGCTCAGGAGACAAACCTTTAGAGATGTTGACTTATCGACGTGGATAAGTACCACACAGTCAAGGCTGCCTTGCTCTTACTGGAAACTACAAGATTAAGAAAACATGCAGTAGGGAATGAGGTTATAAAGCAATTCAAATGCATGAAACACGGTTGTGAACATAGTCTGCATTTTGCATTGTCTTTTTTTTTTTTTTACTTACTGAAAAAAAAAAAAAAAAAAAAAAGTCTACTCAATTTGCAAGCACAAAGCTTTGAACAATTATGTAGTCATGAGCCAAAATTAACATTCTGTGCATCAACAAGCCTATGCATTAAATGTCTAATGCATATATGCATGCATGAGCCAGTGCAGACATAAGTTACTGACTAAATATAAATAAGAACTGAGTGTTCTCAATTATCCACACAACCAACGCATGACGAAATTCAGCTAATCAAAGGCTGTACTACATCCACATACTGTTTTGATGATAACAGTCAAACAGGAGATCATCTCAGGAGTATTACAGAAATCATTCCTTGTTTAAATATTAAAGTGATTCTAAATAATATCACACAAGCCTATAGTATATGCATGAGTCAATACCAAGAAATACAGAAATGTCATATTTCAGAATATACACATCACGCTGGTTAAGATGAGAACAAGCCTTTTTAGGCAAAATGTTATTGACAATACTCTAAATGATCCTCCAAACAAATAAATCTCACCAATAATCAATGGTTTCCAGTCTAATTGAGCAGATTCAGATTCTGATCAATAGGTGATCCCCTCAATAACACACAGAGGAGCGAAGCCTCCGTTCAGTCAAGCACATCAAGATAGAAGTTCTCTTGATAATTCTGCAACACATTGCTTAAGTTTCATTTACATTTATTCATTTACCAGACGCTTTTATCCAAAGCGGCTTACAATCAGGGAATACATCCAAGCGATTCATCTTCAAGAGGCAAATAGACACAGGAAGTGCTCGTCATACTAAGTTTAAAGCATTGTTCAAATGAGTAGACGCTAGACAGAGAAAGATGAAAGAAAAGAGAAAAGGGTTTTGCTTAAGTTTCAATAAATTGCTTGAGTTTTAATACTGACGTGATACTAAATTATTGCCAAGATGAGTTACAGTGGTGGAAAAACACAAGCCATGGTCATTATAACCTTTAAAATATGCATCATCTATGAAAAGAGACAGATAAACTATTTCTGATGCAGAGAGTGCATCCAGGGGAAAAATGGGACAAGCTTAATCATCATCATTAGTGTACATGCTTCTGTTACTAAAAATTATAGATCACTACATATTAAAAAAGGATTTGGACCAAAAAAGGTCCCACCTGTTTTCTCCCTACGTATATTTATTGCATATGTATATTTTGGAAAATAAATGCAAGTAGACACAGACACCGTTTTGAATGATTTGCCAAACTAACCCAATAAATCACCGCAATATTCAGTCATTTCTGGATTTATCAGCAGATTTTAAAATTGAACAATAGATGATTTTAATCAGTCGGTGTGTATAGAATATCTATGCAACTCTTTCCAACTTTTCGTTCGGGCAAATTAACATATCGATAATAACAGAAAACAAAAGACGCATTAAAGATAAAACGGCTTATTGATTAAGACGCAAACTACTGGCAACAAGTTGCGCGTAACCCTTCAATATAAGACACTATCTGTCTTAGACACATCTCAAGCCGTGTTATACATCTCAATCGATGTTCTACACAGAATCTGAGAGTTGGACTCATGCATTGGCTGTAAGTCTCTGTAATAAAGCATAAGTTTATGGAGAGGAGCTTTACCTGAAGCGCAGTCACACTGAAGCCTCGGCTGTGGATTTGACGCACTGTGTTCCGCGTAATTCGTGCTGCTCCTCTATTAGGGTACGATCCTCAATGCGGCGTGAGCGCTGGGGACAGACGCGGTGCGATGCGATGCGATGCCTGCTCTCCTCTCCGCTCTTCTCCGCGCCGCGCGTGATGGGAGTCTCTTCTGTCTCCAGCGCGCGCGTCTGACAGCAGCGCGCAGCCTCATGCGGCGATGAGCAGAACTGACTGAATAAGAGCAGGGCTGAGAGTTCACATACCGCTGCGTGCGCACTTGCGTTGACCCTCGAAGTATGCATTATACATTTAATGTCTCATTTGCCTTTCTTGCATAAAAAGGAACTCCCGCTTGCACACACTTTCGATTAATGTTATTATGTATACAAGATGTTTATATTTCATCGTCTTGCATTAGTTTTGCACCTCTACCCCCTCCCCAAAATGATTAAAGCTCTAATGATTCTGTCGACTCTGCTTTTTTTTAAAATTATGTCACAAATAACGAATACAAACATAATCATAATAAAAGCAAGCATGCAGCGGTTACTGTAAAAAATTTTTATTTTTTTTTATTTTATTATTAGTTGTAAATAAGATAATTGCTTTACGTTTTATTTGGTCTTTCTAATTCTAATGTTGCTTTAAAGGTTTGTTTTACTTTTCTCTTTTTTAAGTGTAAAAGGTAAAATGCATGTACATTTTATTAGTAATCGCATTAAAAAAAAAAAAAAACTTGACCATTAAGAGCCACTGTCACTAAATCCCATTGAGAAGGAATATAACTATTATTTTTCCCCATTTGCCCATAAAATATTTGGTAAAACTATTAAAACTAATTTGCAAGCATACGGTTACGAATTCAACAGGTGTCACGGTCACGATGTCATAACAATAGTCTAGAATCAATTTAGTGACAGCGCCACCTAATGGCAACATACAAAGTATTGTGTCAAAGCTAGCAATGTAACCTTTTGGCCAGCATGGACTGGTGGTGATCCGACCCAAATTTAGATCAATAATTCAATATGGCTGAGATCAGAAGTGCAAAATGACCAAAACTCTATTGGTAAAGATTCTGAGTTTCCACTGTAATTAAGACTTCGTGGTGGCGTTCATGTGTGACAAACTTGTAAACAGCATGGGATCTTACAGATAAAACTTAAACATACAGGTGCATCTCAATAAATTAGGATGTCGTGGAAAAGTTCATTTCAGTAATTCAACTCGATTTGCGAAACTGGTGTATTAAATAAATTCAACTTACTGAAGTAGTTTAAGTCTTTGGTTCTTTTGTGAGGATTTTGGCTCACATAAAAAAAAAAAAAACACTTTCATGAAAGGTTTACCTTCTGGAAAGTATGTTCATCTACTGTACATTTACTCAATACTTGGTAGAGGCTCCTTTTGGTTTAATTACTTCGGCGTGGCATGGAGGTGATCAGTTTGTGGCACTGCTGAGGTGGTCTGGAAGCTCAGGTTTCTTTGACACTGGCCTTCAGCTCATCAGCATTGTTTGGTCTCTTGTTCCTCATCTTCCTCTTGACAATAGCCCATAGATTCCCTCTGGGGTTCAGGTCTGGTGAGTTTGCTGGACAGTCAAGCACACCAACAGATGACATTGCACCCAAATGAATGAATGAATGAATGTTTGTGGATTACCCTCCTTGTGAAGGGGGTCACTGATTGTCTTCTGGACAACTGTCAGATCAGCAGTCTTCCTCATGATTGTGTAGCCTAGTGAACCAAACTGAGAGACCATTCTGAAGACTCAGGAAACCTTCACAGGTGTTTTGAGGTGATTAGCTGATTGGCATGTCACCATATCCTAATTTGTTGAAATAGTGAATTGGTGGGGTTTTGTTAAATGTGAGCAAAAATCATCACAATAAAAAGAACCAAAGACTTAAACTACTTCAGTCTTTGTGCGTTACATTTATTTAATACATGGGTTTCACAATTTGAGTTGAATTACTTAAATTAACTTGTTTTTTTATTATTGAGATGCACCTGTATACCATTTCCCCATTGGCAGCCAATCACCATTGCAAATTAACGCATAGCCTATACTTCAATTTTCATGAAGTTTATTCAACTTTGCTTTTTAAACCCAGAAGAATGAAATGGCATCAAAAAAATTACCACTGTTTTTCCTTAAAAATAGAGATTATGATTGCTATTATTGTTTTCAATGATGTGCAACCTGTACATAACATTTGTTTTAGCGTTTCATGAACCTAAAAAGAGGCATGTTGTTATGCTGTCAATAAATTAATCAACTTATTAAAGTTAATAAAATAAAACTATAGGCTATATTATAATTAGCCTAATTTCTATAAAAACTACACTGTAAAAAATTTCCTGTAGAAATTACAGTAACTTACTGGCAGCAGTTTGCCAGTAACTTACTGTAAATTAAAC
This sequence comes from Carassius auratus, assembly GCF_003368295.1. NCBI lineage: Eukaryota > Metazoa > Chordata > Actinopteri > Cypriniformes > Cyprinidae > Carassius > Carassius auratus. The sequence continues at coordinate 23,234,040 of NC_039248.1, forward strand.
TTACAGTAAAAATACTGTATTCATATTTACAGTACCATTTAACTTGCTGTAAATGTATTTGCAGTAATATATTTTTTTACTGTAAAACACAATTATGTTTTTTTTCTCCTTTTATATATTTTAATACAATAAAATATTACTTTACACTGTGAAATTTACTGTAATTGGTTCACTTTTATTATGTATTGTAAATCTTTACAAATTATTTTATTTCAACAGGTCCCATGTCTCAGTAGTAAAAACTATAAAAAGAAACAAAAGACTGTTTAACTTCTTTTATTGGTTTAATAGTTAAATTGTAATACTTGAAATAACATTTTAATATTCTTGCAGATTGTATTTTCAGTTTTCCAAAAACTTGAATACATTTCATTTATACATAAAAGTTTCATATTAAGAGCATTTTAAAACAACAGACATGAACAGATTCAGTCATAAGAACAATCTTAAAAATTTACTAATTCAGAAAACTCCTGTGTAGAATGTATTTGCTCTTAGTAGCTTAATAGTTTTGCCAGCTGAAATCCAGAAACTCCTTAAAGGGATAGTTCACCCAAAAATCTGAATTAGGTCATTAATAACTTACCCTCATGTCGTTCCAAACCTGTGAGACTTCCGTTTATCTTCAGAACACAGTTTAAGATATTTTAGATTTAGTCCGAGAGCTCTCAGTCCCTCCATTGAAGCTGTGTGTGTGGTATACTGTCCATGTCCAGAAAGGTAAGAAAAACATCATCAAAGTAGTCCATGTGACATCAGAGGGTCGGTTAGAATTTTTTGAAGCCTCGAAAATACATTTTGGTCCAAAAATAGCAAAAACTACGACTTTATTCAGCATTGTCTTCTCTTCCGGGTCTGTTGTGAGACAGTTCAAAACAAAGCAGTTTGTGATATCCAGTTCATTAATCATTCGATGTAACCGAATCTTTTTGAACCAGTTCACCAAATCAAACTGAATCGTTTTATACTGTTCGTGTCTCCAGTACGCATTAATTCACAAATTACTTAAGCTGTTAACTTTTTTAATGTGGCTGACTCGTGAACTAGTCAGTATTTTGTTCGTTATCTGGCTCAGCTCGGTGTTCATCTTCAGTTCTCTCTTCACAGCAGTTCAGTCAGTGTACTTTTTGAGTAAATGAATTACTCCGGGATATTGGTTTGTTTGAACTCAGAAGTGTCAGCCACATTAAAAAAAGTTAACAGTTTAAGTAATTTGTGGATTAATGCGTATTGGAGATGCGAACCATTTAAAATGATTCAGTTCGATTTGGTGAACTGGTTCAAAAGGATCCAATTACATGGAGTGATTCGTTCGCAAATCGGATATCACAAACTACTTTGTTTTGAACTCTCTCTCTCACAACAGACACGGAAGAGAAGACAATGCTGAATAAAGTAGTTTTTGCTATTTTTGGACCAAAACGTATTTTCGATGCTTCAAAAAATTCTAACTGACCCTCTGATGTCACATGGACTACTTTGATGATGTTTTTCTTACCTTTCTGGACATGGACAGCAGACCGAACACACAGCTTCAATAGAGGGACAGAGGAGATAAATGGAGGTCTCACGGGTTTGGAACGACATGAAGGTGAGTTATTAATGGGTGAATTAATTTTTTGGGTGAACTATCCCTTTAATGAAGGAGGATACATGAGGGTTCAGACCAGAGTTCTTCCTTTGCACCATCTTCCCACTTCTTTTGATGACGTGGAACTTTGAGGAGCACTTGCTGTTGTCAGGGTTATCATTTAACCTTTACATAACAGAAAAAAAAGTTAGATCATTTGATGTGAAAAATGTCTAACAAAACAACCAAATACTCACAACACAACCAAATACAGAAATGCACTGCAAATGGCACAGAACACAACGGAAATATTTCCAGGGGACCCAATATGTGACAAACCCGGATGGAGCATGTTTAGTACTCAACGTCTACTTTTGTTTTCTTGCAAAAAATACAGAGATTACATATTTATGACATACAACTTTATATACAATATAAAAAATGTAAAAAGAACATGAGGGTGAGATATTAATCTATACATTAGTAACATTGTAAAAAAAATTGTAATGTTATGTTTAAATAAGTTTCATAGGTAAGAAATGTAAGGTAATATAGGGTCCAAAGATGAAACAGCTAATTTTAAAGTTGAGACACACACAGATAAATAAAGCATATTACGAAAACTTTTTTTGTATAAAATTTATTTATTTGCAACAGTTATGTTAACAGCAATAATAAGACATTTATGTCCTAAGTACAGCTATTAAGCTGATAGACACCATGCTGCTTTGTCACGAGAACATCCCAGGTTAAAATAATGAGGAAATTACGTTGGCTAAATCCGAAATCGCCCCCTTAACACTCATTCACTCATTTCTACATTAGTCCACTAATAAGGTTCACTTGAAGCTGTGAATGAATTCGGACAGCAGTTGATCGCGCATTGGATGTACACAGTCGGGTTCGTCACTTATTGGGGTCCCCTGAAAACATTTCCATTATGTTCTGTGCCATTTGCGGCGCATTTTCGCGAACGAGATTATGTTATTCTCCCGATGCTGATGTACAGAACAAATGTTACATTTGAAGTAGACATATTTTTCTCTTGGTTGTTTAGTTTCCTTAACTTTATGTGTTTGCGGTAACGTTAAATGTGAGACTGAGGGGCGGAGAGGCTTCGGAAAGTGTATGAGCATTCAGGAACTGCACACGAAAACCTTAAATTCGCCGTGTTTTTATGCCCTTTGGCATGATTAATAAACGCGTATAATGTCTCCACAGAGACGCCAGTGTTTGCACACGACACGAACATTGCGGGTTTACTCTAGCACTACAAGCATGACGTGCATTTATATGGGGTAATCAGTTAACAGCAAGCGATAATAGCGGGAAAAAATCTGACTGACTTTAAGCTAAATCCACGAAAGCTTTGTTGTTCGGCTAACAGTTCACATGAACACTCACCAGCTCCTGGAGTGGTCAAACCCAAGGCAGAGACCCGTGAATGTCCATATTTTGACGGTGAAACGTTCAGAAAAGGGAAAGAAAGGAAAGAAATATGAATGTTTGCACAGTGTCACCACAACTCTCTCTAGCTCTCTTCACAGCATAAATGTGAGGTGACTGCGCGCCATACAGTGGCAGCGTTTTTTTAATTTATATTTTTGTTTTAGTTAAACCAAAGATATAATATATTTAAAGTAAAAGAAGTAATATTTGTACCCACCTTTGCATCTGACTGGTTCTTTTCGCATCTGTGTGTCTTGTTTTCTTCTTTCTCCAAGTGGGAAATAAAACTTGATCTGTGATTGGTCAGGTTTCGCGCTCATTTTTTCTTTACTGTATTTAGATTTACAGTAAATTAAAAATACTGTAATTTAGTGTCGCCAAGAGGGTATTCCCCAAAATGTAACTTTAAAATACAGTAATATGCTGTATAACTGTTCTACAGTAAAATACAGTTCATTTTACAGTTAAATACTGTTAAATTTACAGACATTTCTAACAGTGTATTAAATAAAAACTTAAACCATCCACAAATCGGTGGTGGACAACAGAAGAAATGCTGAATACAAATAATGCATTACTAATGAAAACATGCATATGATATTAACACATACCCTAAACAATAGAAACAAGTGTCACATACTGTATGTAAAGCATGTTTGTCTTTTTTAAAAGGTGAAAGCCTATTTGTCGTCCCAAAATCTACAATTCAAATCCAGCATAAGCAGACTCCTTGTTGCTGCAAAGAACCAGTGAAGAACCTTTAGTTTTACTGCTTCAAGAAACAGAAAGACAGTGGAAGAGGAAGAGTTCGCTTCCCCCCCGACACGAGCATCACGGCATAACAAGGCCAGTAGATAGAGCTCACAGTGGCATCATTTACTGTATGTCGTGGGTTAAGTACCGAGCTGAGGAGGTCTTGATCAATATCTCACCTAGCGGTGAACCCGCGGAGGCAGGCACTGAGTGAAAGGTGAAATGCTTTCAGTGCGTCACGGCGAGAAAAGACAACAACAACAGTGCCTTGAGATTTTATCTCGCACAATGTTCCCGTGTAGTCGAATACTCGCTTTTAGAAATGCGCCAGAACCAAGAGACCTTAGTTTAGGCTAGCGCGGCTAGCGCCATATTTGATTTCCGACAGGAACGAAACGAGGCTGTGAGGGAGTGAAGTAGGCTACAGTGCGTTTTTATTTAGATGGGTCGTCTTGTTTAGAAAGAAACATATAGCTAATAAAACATCTTTCAGTAGTCAAAAACTCCATAAATCAGTTTTGAAAGTTGTGAAATTTATTATACTGTAGGCTACATGTCAAGCGTCATCTGACCAAACCGGAAAACAGGTCTCATCGCTTCCGCTAAGTCAGAGAATGTATTAGCAATACCAGATTTTTTAATGTAATCAGCTAACCTAGCTAATTGTTTTTATTGTTGGTGTTTAATTCGATTAATATCAAAATGTTAGTGAGAAAAATAAAAATCTGATGAAAAGCTATGTGATCATATCTTCTATTAAAATATAGTAAAGCAGCTCTATATTTAATGAAGCATATGCAAAAAAAAAATGCATGCTGTTTTATAGAGTATTATTGTATATTGTAACCTGATTAAAAGTTTGTGATTTTTATAGCCTACAGCAGATAATTTATTTAGTTCTGTCATTAGTATCATTTTGAAGTGAAAATGGTAACATTTATAAGAACTGAAAATGTTTTGCATTAAATTCAAACTTTGGTTAGGAGTTGTAATAGGATATGCAAAAAGAACAACTGAGAATTTAAATTATGGCATAATTTAATCAAATATATTCTTCCGAAAAAAAAAAAAAAAATAATAATAATAATAATAATAATAATAAAATGTTTTTAAATCTATTTACTGCATATCTAAAAAGACTGATTGCATGCCAAGAAAATGTTGTCTTTTAATATTTCAAGATTTCAAGCAAATTACAACTAAAATTCAGTCTGTTCCTCATACAAGCCCATTGTATGATTAGGAATTCAGCACACAAGTCATTTGGGCTACTTTCTGACCTTCTTTATCCTTATTGTAGCTTAAAATATGTGCTCATTATAATTTAACATATATGTATATAAAGAGTCGCCATTCAAAATCTTCTATTTTTGTGTTCTACTGAATAAATAACAGCCTACAGGTTTGGAACATGAGGGGAGTAAATAATGCCAGAATTTTTAGCATATTTAGCAACATTGCTCAATTTGAGATTGCTTGTTCTGACTGACAACATTTGTGGGAATATATTGTCTAATACTTGAAACCTCACATTTATTGAGGTACGGCCCTTTAGACATCTATATAGAGAAGGCTATGAATCTAATTCTGGTACAGACACTAATCTAGTGTAAAAATCTCTTAACCGCAGATTGGTGGTGCTTGAGCGTCTTTCTCATTCTGTCTTGTTACAAGTAAGTTACAGCCCTGTATTACCCATAACACACCTTGACTTACGGATGAGGTCCATCCATCATTGTCTCGCATGAATTTGCCTGTCATATTTCATCCCTCTCTTTCTCTGAAGCCCTAAATATCTTGTCTCGGGAAACGCTGACTTTAGAAATACAGGTAGCTGTTGAATATTACATGTTTTTACTTTAGTTTGGAGGATGTTCTGGCCGTGGAGTCTGTAATCTCTCAAACTGAACAGTGTTTGATATTCAGTAAACCTGCGTAAACATGACCAGCAGAGGAAAACAAATTACTCTCATATGATCAGAGACACGTTCATTATGAACAGGCCATTGCAAAAGGCTAAACAAATGCTTTAGCAATAAAATGTTTCTAAATCTGTTTGTGCTTGGGATTTACTCAACCAGGAAAAATGTGCATGTAACAGTGTTTGAGAACGAATAACTACAATTCTAAAACAGTAGCAATGGCACTTAATTAACTATTTTTTTCAGTAGCCTTGCAGTAATTTAATAGTTTTAATTCATGTTTCCAGTATTTAATTTTTCCAGTGTTGTTATTGTTAACTAAAACTGAAACTAAGAACATTTTAGATTGAAATAAAGCTGAAAAAATAAGAATATTTGATGAAAAATATTAAATAAAAAAGGGCTTCTAACTGAATTAAGTATTTATAAAAAAAAATAAATAAAAAATATACTATTTAGATATATAATAAAAACTAAAATCTAATAAGCACATTAAAAACTAACTGTAATTTAAAAAAAATTGGGGGAAGATGAAAACTAAGAAGAAAAAAATTAAATTCAAAATATCAATAAAAGCAATTAGTAATACTAAAAAGCATTTTTTTTTCAGCAAGCAATGGTCCAGCATGACAAAAAATTTACATTTTTGTATTTTGTCCACTGCATTTTTATAATGAAATGCAATAATGAAATGCACTGTTAAAATTATGTGCATTGGGATTTCCAATTCAAGTCAACTGAATAGTTTGCACAGTTCAAATAAACAACTGATCCAGCAAACGATTCATTTTAACTCATGTTTTCTTGTATGAAGTAATTTTTATAGTTTTATAATTATAAATGTGTTGCATTTATTCTGAAACTAAATGTGCAACATGAAATGTAGATTAAATATTCAATACATTTATGCATTTAAAAAAGTGCTGTTAGCTTTTTGTGAAAGGTTTAGTGCAGCTAACTGCTTTTACTAAAGAGCAGCTTGACTGCAGTTTACCTACTTTAAATTATAAGTAGCTTAGTAAACAGTTTCCAAGACTGCTACCAATGCAAAACCAGCATCTGTGACAGAACCTGAATTTACATTCCCTTTCTAAAAAGAAACAGTTTTCATAGAGTGCTTCGCCTTTTCAAAGTCTGCACAAAAGGAGGGAGAAATACGGTAAATCCCTTGACTTCTTGTAGAAACTGTGTTATTCATTCAGCAGTGACACGAAGCGACAGGTCTGGACTGTGGTGAAACAAAGTGACTGTGGTGATCAGGGACTAAATAGTGATTCAAGGTTCTTGTGCAGGTCTGAGATCCTGAGAACACAGCAAAACAAACATGCTTTAAATTTTTAAAATACCAAAAATATTAATAAGTGCAAAAACCATCCACCTGCCCAAGGACAGAATTCAGTGAAGATTGTTTGCCCTTCGTTTCATGCAGCTCTTGGAAATCTGTCACACCATTCTTCATCGACACTGGAAGTTGCACATCATTGCAGAATGTTCACATAAATGGACAAATCAGTAACCTTGCTCAATTAAAAAATAAAAATAAAATAAAAGATTTTCGAAGGTGTAAAAAAAGTGTGTTTTACAAGAAAATGCAATATCAGTTTTTGTGCTTTCATATAAAATTTCACTTCATTCAACACAACCTCATTTAAAAGATTTTTTTTTTTTTTTGCAAAAAGAGCAAGTTTTGTTTCACCACCAGTATTTATTATCAATTTCTCTTTCACCACTTTTGTTTATTTATTTATTTATTTATTTAATGCACCACTCTAAAATCAACCTAGACTCACTGAAAAAAACATGCCTTTACCTACAATTTTGCAATTATGATTAGAACAGATGATTGATCAAAAAAGACTTATTTTTGTTCAGTTCCTTATGTTATGACCTTAAAATAATTTTTTCCACTGTGCATGATTTTCATAGGGTTTAGGGTCAGGTTTAGAATAGATGTTATGTTATTTTCAAATGCGATAGAGAATTATTTAACTTATTTAACTGCTGTGATACAAACGACAACCAACATAATTCATATGAAACTGAACATGCTTCTAGCGGCACTCGCTGGAAATTCACTTTGAAAATGTTTCAACATGTGCAAGAAGCAGCGTAATGTCCTTTTTCAGAAATGTCGCCACATGCACGTTATTTTTCCCCTACTTTATTATCAACAGAAATCTATTGCTATGGACTGAAAGCTAACTTTGCATTTTGCTTTTGTTTTATAATCACATATACATACTGCATTAGAAATAAAACAAGTTTTACATTAGTAGGCCAGCAACATGACAAGCTGTCTGAAATGTAACATCTTTTGTAGCGAAGGCGCATCAATGCATCAAGAACTTGCGCTTAGACACCTTCCTTAATTATATGGCCTCGATCAAGTTTTGTCACGCCGCACATGTCCGCTGTTGACACTGTGTTCGATTATTAAAAGTTAAGAGTGTCATTTCTATCGTAAAATACTTTCTTGAGACAATTAAAAGTAAGACATTGGTAGGTTGACACTGTGCCGCTATTACTGTTTGCAGCCTGACATAGAAAGCACAGACTTGTATAATAATGATGCTAACTAATATGCTTATGTGCCAACATTTCATTTTAGCCCAGAGTTCATCCAAAATGAAATTCAAAACAGCCTACAGTAGGAAAAATCATATCATTTTTTTTTTTTTGTCAGCATAAGTGATTATCCCATTAGCATATAGCAACAATGCTCTGGCTGTCAGATTCTTAATGTGGCTCTCTTCCACTGAGTTGCCTGTATTTACTGTCTTTTCTGTCATAGATTAACTGAAGCAAGGATCGGACAAACTTAAATCAGTCCAACCAACGCAAATACTCTGGATGAGTGCCTGTAAATTGGTGCATCTCTTAAAGTTGACATTTTCCAGTGCATTACAGATTATAGAATATAATTTGCCTATTATTAGCTAATGAACTGTCACAAACAATAAACAGACTGCATCAATATATCTTAGAAAATACCAATGTAAAACACTCACATTTATCTCTTCATGTTGACTTATCTAAAGAAAATTAAAGCTTGACTGCATAAAAATCTATTTTATTTTATTTAAAGTTTGTCTTTTAAGATACACATTTTACAGTACCTGATGATATAGTTGTACAGTCAGAATATTGAATAAAAAAAAAAGATTATGTAGGTACAAGATGCCAATTTAATGGGTTATGAATCCATGTTTATACGTGATGGGAAATACTTACAGAGTACTTGTACTCTTTATATTACAGATAATGAAATGTCCATGTCCTGTGTCATTGCTGATTTTCTTATCTTGAGATTAGGACTGAATATATGCATAAAGGTGAAGTCTGTGATTCCTGTGCGGCTAGTAGCACCAAAATAAATTGCATGTGTGCAACTGCTTGCAAAATATTCATATGCATGCATAAGTGAATAAATAAAATATAAAAAATATATACAAAAATATTCAAATAAATAAATGCATTTAAAACTGGTATATTGGAAAGTATTTGATCATAACATACCAATTTAAGCTTTTGCATTCTGTTATAATGTTTGCTTTCTCTGTTTGCTTATTCGCCAAAAAGTCTTCAAAAGCTGTGAGGCTTTTCCACATCAACACAATGTTTTGACAATCAGTGTTACCACTATTATGTTAACGTTGCCCTCTGGAAATCTTTCACAAGTGTTGTTTCCGGCATAGCTGGCCAAGATAAATCCTTGTTTAAAAGTCAGAATTGAAGAGTTGTCATAGAAGACTGTTGAATCACCCCGAAAAACGCTTTAAGTCAACATGAAATCTAAATGAACTCTTTTTATTTGCTTAACAAATATTCCTTGTTTTTTGTTGTGTGAGATTCATTCATGCATGTTTTTCCAATGATGTTCTGTTATACGCATTGCATTTCACAATCCAGTTATATCCAACTAATAAAATCAAGTCCAACCTTGCTTTACACTCAGAAATATGTCAAATTGTAAACTAGACTGTGAACACTGTTTGTTCTTGAACTCAAGCAGCAGTCAAACTTTTACATGATTGAATACAATAAATCTCTCAAGAGCAACACACACTCTGAGCAAACAACAATACAGTTTCTAACACATGTGTGTGTGTGTGTGTGTGTGTGTGTGTGTGTGTGTGTGTGTGTAAGAGAGAGAGAGAGAGAGAGAGAGAGAGAGAGAGAGATGATGCTCTGTAACAGTGCAAACCGGAGGCTTGTCAGAGATATCTACAGTTTGACGGACACAGACAGGAAGATCCGACTCTATCGTTGCTCAGGATCTGTTTCGAGTATATCTCAAACATTAGAAAGCTTTTCTATCTCTAGTCTTTCCCACAGCATCCACACTGACACGACAGCTCGAGTCCAGAGAGGAGGAGCTTAATCTCACCTGTTACCTTTAATGCTGCAACTTTTTAAAGATGCTCTAAGAAGCAACCACATCATGCAATCACATTATAGAGATTAGGACTGAAAACATGCCTTGAACATGAAAAATACCTGTAACCCTTAAAACATTTATGTATAATGCATTATAAAGGTATTCATAGTGTGCATAATGCATTATATATTTTCATTAATAATTGTAACAAAACTTAAAATGCATTATTATATTTGAATATTTGTATGTCATGTATTTTAATGCATTATACTTTCAAAGGTTCAACAATGAATAGATAATATTCTAACTGTATTTACAATTATTCATGAGATCATACAATGCATTATAAAGTGCATTACATTACAAGGAATAATTTATGCATTTAAACTACTTTCATTATGCATTATATAAAGGCTTTAAGCAAAGTGATCCCAAATTATCCACATCATTTTAAAGCGTTTGCACTGACTGTACTCTGATATCGAGGTTGTTTCTTATTTTGTTTATTCATCAAAATTCATCAAAAGCTGTGAGGGTTTACTACATTTACATGATGTTAGTACATTATCACAGTTTTTGGGTTAATGTTGCCCTCTGGAAATCTTTCAAGAATGTTGTTTTACCAGCCCAGTGAGAGTTTTCTAACCTATTTTTCTGAAAGAATAGCTGCCAGATATTCCACAATGGGCTTTATTTCTGAAACGGGCAAAATAATTCAAATAAATAAATAAATAAAAATACAAATAAATTTATTTTGTTGTTGCATTGAATTAAACTTGACAAGTTGTCAACTTAAATTGAATGCAACAATTAAAGTCATGATGCAAAAATGATTTATAGGCACACTATAAAACAGTCTTGGGCATTGCATCTAATGCAGACAACACAAGTAGAGCAAGAATACACAGGAACCACACTAGACTAGATTTCTTTTTTTTTCTTTTTTTTTTTTTTTTTTTAATATAATACGGCGAATTAGATCTGGGGAAAGCAATGAGTCATTTTCTAACAATCCAGCATCTAAAAATAGGCCTACTTATTTACCGCATTAATCTTCAGGAGACACTGTTCAGCCTATGCAATTCAGTTATTTCCAGTGGAAAGTTCTTTTAGTCACATAACATTAGGAGGCCGTTGCATTATAGCATGCACATTTTTGGCCGAACACAAAAAGCAATTTTCCATCCTTTTCAGACTACTTAAACGTAACAACTATTCACCCGTGTCGAAGGCAGATGAATGCATGCACACAAGTATTACAGTGTGCGCTCACATCACAGAGGATATGTTGGCGAGAGTGTGCATGGCAAAACCAATATTGCTTTGTTATATATCTATCTATCATCCATTATTAGGTGCTGTGAGCAGCTGTGTTATTTCTGTCGAGCATTCTTTTCAATGCATGAGCTTCAGTGGACCGCATGAGTCTGGAGTCAAAACACAGCCACAACTACAATATGACTGTCAAAAGGCGTCAAGGGTTAATGCACATTATGCATGGAGAGTCTTTACCTCCTTGTGTTGATGCTTAATTGCTGTACATTCTGACAGCTACTATACCTTGTACCTATCGAGAACACACACAAAAAATTTATTAATGCAATAAACTGGTTTCTTTGGGGGATAAACTGAACAAAGGCAATCAACCAAAAGACATGTTTCAAATCTTGATGAAAAGTCACAAACAAAACTATTTACAAAAAAAACCTGTGGCTAAACAGCATGTACAAACAAATGAAGTTTTCTAAGTAGAAAAAATATATATGTATATATACTGATTTTGCAAGACTAATAGGCTCTGTGTGCAAAGGATAATATCATTTAGAAATAAAGCAATAACATTCAACATCCCTTACTCCAGCAGAATGCATGATTACCAGTGTATTGCATTCATAGTTCAGATTTAGCTCAAAGTGATCACCCCAAAGGAGCTGAAGCACTTGACATCACTTCAGGTCAAACACACATTCACCGCTTGACCCTGGAGTCACGCCGCGGTCCAAGAAGTCAGTCAGCTGTGTATAATACACACACACCTCACGTATGAATGCACGAATCAAGGATGTGTAGGATGTCTTGACAGAATCTTAAATCATTATATAGATTTTGTTTGCTCCGGAATAACTTGATAAAGAACAGATTGCATTGATTTATTACAGACAAGCATGAATTTAAAATGCTACATTTTCTGGCAGAACAGTTTTCCTTTTCCCGCAGGATTAGTTTTCACTAAATGAATGCACTTTGAATGCTGTTCTAAAACACTGGAAGAGGAGATACAATAGAGTTATTTTGTGGTCTTACATGTATTTCTCTCAAATGTAGTCAACCTGAAACAAGGACTATTGTTTATTTTATTTTTTGAGACATTCTCATGAAAAAGAAGTGCGCTTGAATTGAATGTGCACTGGTAGTGTACCTCAAATCTTAAAAGTAGTTTTAAAGCTGTGCTTGCACATTATATAATATTAATGAAATTAAAAACCAATTAAGGGTATTTTAAAAACACACTTTCATGACTATGTTTCTAAAACATTTTTTTAAAGTGCACAGTAATAATGGCTTTTTTTACTTAGTTACTGTACATCTTAAAATGTGTTTAAGTAATCTGTTTAATTATTATCATTATTATTATTAGTATTAGTATTATTATTATTATTATTATTATTATTATTATTATTATTATTATTAATAGTATTAGTATTAGTATTAGTATTATTATTAGTATTATTATTATTATTAGATTTGAAGTAATTTTAAATGCATTAATTGTTCATTTAAACAAAAAAAAATGAGACATTCCAAATATATTTCAATAAATAACATAAAAGTTTCAATCGAAATTACACTAAAGTATATTTTAGTTTTCCATAAATGCTTCAGCAGCATTTTCAAAGACTATAGAAATAATTCTGATCAAAAATATGCATGCAAGTTTTGTAAGCTTACCAAAAAGCACTCTAAAGTTCAGATATTTGCATTTAATATACAATTTTACAATACATTTTTGTGTAAGTTCTAATAACATGCAATTTAATGACAGAAAACATCACATGCAATTAGCATACTGTGTTCGTTTAAAGTATTTTATGTCCATAAAATGTGGTCTTTTTAATAGTGCTCTAAAGTGTACAAATTTGCAAATAGGAATCATAATTAATACACCTTTAATGAGTCCTGATTCACGGTGTTTGCTACGACAAGCATCACTTTTACAAATGTTCAAAATCTTAAACTTAAGTATGAAGCATTCCTCACATCTCTTTCAAGTGATTAGACACTGTTTTCACATGCTGGAAGATTAAAGAGGTGAAAATCCCACAGAACCGAACCATTTCTACAGACCAGAAGATCTAGAGACTTGAGGGCGCAGGACTCTTTTGACTCAGACCTGTAAAAAAACACCCACAACATCCTAGAAACCACCCACAGCACCCTGGTGAGTTTCACACAGACTTCTTCTTCAAGAAAAGGCCAGAATCTAGTTGTTCTCCTGCAGCGGTTCATTCATACTAAGTACGGTTAGCAAACTGTGGGAGTTTGGATTGAAGTCTCTGGTTTTTGCAGACCTTTGACTCCACTCATGTCTTGCAGAGGATGGAGGAATCTCAGCGGAGCGTTAAGGTGGTTTTGTATTTGGCGCAGGATCATTCTGTGCTCAGATTCAGAGAGATTACTTACACAGTCCTGTGGGTCGTGTCCTGCTGTACGAGAAGCTCTCACACCGGCCGTGCATCGATAAGACAGACACAGGAACAGACAACACAAAAATGCCTGTTGTCTTTCATCGAAGCAACAGCGTGTGTGTGTGTGTGTGTGTGTGGGACGTCCCGGGAGAAGAGCAGTCTTGAATGCATAATGGATTGTTGTTTCTAAATTCAACATTTTTACGGCGTGTTTGAGGAATTATTCTGAACAGATGTAGTTAACGTCCATACTGTCAGCAGCATGTGTTTGATGCGCTTGATACTGGGACATCTGAAAGTCAGCTTGAGATGAACAGAACAGATTGTGCACGAAGAGAAGCAGTTTACACACATGCACACGCATTAAAGACATGACAAGACCTGTGTAAAACCTGTTCTAAATAGGATTAGAAAAAAAAAGAAAAAAAAACTTCTGAAATCAAGACACTCTCACTTGAGAAAAAAATTGTCCGTAGGGTGAGAAAAAAAAAATCTTTATTTGAAGGCAAAATACAATTATTTTACTGACCCCCCATTGGCAGGTTTTATTACGGAAGCTCTAAGCGGCCATGCATTATATATTTTTTTCCTTTTTGTTTTCTCGTTATAACGACTTAATTTTCTCGTTATCTCGATATAACGAAGTTCGTTTTCTCGTTATAACGACTTATTTTTCTCGTTATCTCGATATAACGAAGTTCGTTTTCTCATTATAACGACTTATTTTTCTCGTTATCTCGATATAACGAAGTTCGTTTTCTCATTATAACGACTTATTTTTCTCGTTATCTCGATATAACGAAGTTCGTTTTCTCGTTATAACGACTTATTTTTCTCGTTATCTCGATATAACGAAGTTCGTTTTCTCATTATAACGACTTATTTTTCTCGTTATCTCGATATAACGAAGTTCGTTTTCTCATTATAACGACTTATTTTTCTCGTTATCTCGACATAACGAAAGTTTGTTTTCTCGTTATAACGACATGACAGTTTTACTGTTGCTATAGTAATGAACTCAACTTTGACAGGCATCTGATGGACAACCATGCAGGTGCTCTTACTGGAGCCTATATTTCAGCAAATTTAGCTTCGCCTAGGTAATAACGTCTACAATACTGTATATAAATAAAAGCTGATCAATCACTGTTGATTTTTCCAGAAACAGTACAATGAACGTTTTGTTTTTGTAATTAACATGTTTAAATGGCAACACCGCGGAATTAGAGCTGCTTGGATTAAACTCACTTTTCATTTTCCCTTTATTTGAAATAAAATTATATATAATTTGTAATTTGTAGTAGCCATTATATGATGTGGCAGATATCATGTGTGTTACAAGCTTCTGTTTGAAAAGAGCGTCCATGTGTAGGACTACGTGTAGTGTGTGTGTGTGTGTGTGTGTGTGTGTGTGTGTGTAGAAAAAAACTATTACAACATTATATAAGCAACTTTTTTGTTAAATGTGAAATGATATATAAAAAAAAAAACACTTAAACTTTCAGATTTTGCATTTAATATAGAAAGTTAAACTACAATACACTTCTTTATGAAAGTAGCATGCAATTAAGTGTCCAAAAACATTAAATTCAAACACAAATGCAACAATAATGCCTATTTCCAAACAGGTTTCCCCTCCATTCACTTTGATCAACTGAATGATCAAAAAGCATTTTTCATACATTTTTTTTGGTAATACACATGTAAGTAAAATAGAACAGAATAAATACTATTCACTCAGTCACAACATATTTTTACTTTAGATGTTTCGTTCCACTTAATATCCATTATTTTTTATACTCACTTAATACATATTATTAAGTAGTTTAACATCTTGCTTATATTTTATAGCCTGCTGAATTGTTGCATTTCTGCTTTCATTCAGTCAAATTTTGTGCACATTATTTCCGTTTCCCATAAGGATGGCATTTTTATTCTGCACTGCTGATAGTCTCCTTATCTGGCTGAACTCACTGGATTATGTTGTCCGAGACATTTCATTGCCCTCAATATCAGGATGTCAGAGTTTGGCTGGTTAGCATGGTCCAGTTAGTCCATTGCTGGTAGATGTTAACCATTATGTGTGCAAAAAGCATGCCCTAGATATAGATCACAGAGCCAAAAAAAGGGGAATAAAATCAAAAATGGCTTACTGAATGTTTCAGAACAGAGCGTCTGGATTTTATTCCAGCAGTTGGATGAGTCAGTGTAGCAAACCTAAGAAGCTTAGACTCAGAGCTCCGAGGAACACTTAGAGACTCCCACTATCCAAAATACACAAGAAATTAATAATGTCCCCTGATGATTTGAATCTTTTGCACCATGCAAATAGTTTTTGCATTAAATATTCACCTTCCCAGCAGCCTTCATTTCCAGTCGTCCTGTAGCTCAGACAGTAGAGCATGACGTTAACAACGACGAGGTCATGGGTTTGATTCCCAGAGAGAGCATGACCTGACACCAATAAAATGTGGACCTTGAATGTAAATTGAAATTGCTTTGGAAGTAAGTTCCTGCCAAATGCATAAAAATGTAAAATTACTTGAATATGCATGTGGACTTGAAGAACATTTCTTTAGTCTCAGCAACTTAGCAAAATTGCAGTCAGAATAAAACGATAATTGAAGCACATTTTGAAAAATGTTGGAAAGTCACTGCATTAGGTAACAAAATATCAAACAGTGTACGATCAAGATGATAAGTAAAGAATACCTAATTATCTTCATTTTATTATTTTAAACTGATAATCCCATATGCAAATGTAATATATTAATGTCCATTTATTAAATGTATTATCGTATAAAGGAAAAAAAATCTGAAACTTATTGAAAATTGAAAAGAAAATATATACATAATTTGTTCAAATTTCTTGACTCAAATAGTTGCCACATATAATAGCATATGAGATTATATAAACAGAGGCAAATGTGTGAAAAAAGTGATATTCAGAATTCATTTACTTGATTGATTTTTGTGATATCTCCAAAAATATCCAACAAGAAATAAAAATGCTGCATCAAGTATCTTTCTCCCACTTCTTCATTTTCAAGTCAATTATTGTTGTCTTGGGTCACAGGAAGATTACACCATGCAAGACAATTAATCAACAAAATAAGAATTTTGATTTATTTCACAAAATTAATCTGTGCCTTATAAAATCATTCTTCTTCAAGATGGATGAGGCAATTTCATCAGTCGCTGTAGTTTTTCGGTAATTGCCATTTTTTCAATGTGAAGCAGAATCAGTTCATGTAAATATGACCATAGCTGCTCATTCTGATGAGAAAGGTTGATTCATATGGATTGAAAACAAGCATTGCAATGCATTACTTGCTAAATACTTCACAATATAAAGTGCAATGCATATTACCAAAACTTAAAGTTTGTTGCTTGATGTTCAGAATCATGGCTGCATTTACTTCAGATGCATTTGTTGCACTGCAAATAGAAGTTGCATCGTGGGATACTCCCCCAAACTTTAAATTGTGTTCTAATATTTTCGGCTACCTAAATGCAGCCTTGGTGAGCAGAATAGACTTCATTGTATCTACGGTTTTGGTAAAATACTGGCTATTATGTCCTTGCTTGACTGTGTAACCCCTCTCTCCCGGGTCCTCTCTGACGCTCCTCGCACTAGCTCCGAGTGGGGCTCGCACCCGGGTATTCCGACATGGGAGGCGGACGCACTAACAAGGAGGCTAAATGGCTACAGCCACTAGCGTCTGTCGCTAGTGCGTCTCTAGAGATCGGGGAGTGAGGTTTACCTGCACAGCACTACTCGCTGGCCTCCGTTACACTCACCCCCCTAAACCTCACTCCCATCCGGGTCACGGCACCAATGTAACCCCTCTCTCCCGGGTCCTCTCTGACGCTCCTCGCACTCGCTCCGAGTGGGGCTCGAACCCGGGTATTCCGGCATGGGAGGCAGACGCACTAACAAGGAGGCTAAATGGCTACAGCCACTAGCGTCTGTCGCTAGTGCGTCTCTAGAGCAGCACTACTCGCTGGCCTCCGTTACAACTGCACAGCTGAGGTTTATGACACTGACATGTTCTACACTACAAAACACTCAACTTACATAGAGATGAATCCCTGAAACTATAAAGCCTTGGAAGTGGCCAAAGAAATTAACATTTGAATCAATTTCCATCTAGTAAAGAACATCAGTTTAATAATAATGTAGTATTGATATGCATCAAAGATTCTGAGATTTGAAGATATCACAAATAAACAAATCAAATATCTGTCCTAGACAGAGTTATTTTTTTCAATCAGATTCCAGATTTTCTAATAATTGAATCTTGGCCAAATATTGTCCTATCCTAACAAACCATGCATCAATGGAAGGCGTATTTATTCATCTTGTAGTTGATGTATACAT
>NC_039248.1:23257178-23394678 GCF_003368295.1 Carassius auratus
ATTTGTTTTTGTAACAAGCTAATAGTTTGCCAGTTACTATGTATTTCTGTAGATTCATTCATAATCATTTGACGAAAAATCATGAGGCACTGCTTAAATCAATATTGCTTTTGGAGCTTGACGATTAGAGAGTGGGAGAACATTGATTTACAGATGCATTGCAGTTCTTCGATGTCCAGAACAGATCTGACTGTGCATTATTCCAAGTCATACATAGCTTTGTGTGAAATCTATTCCACACATGCATTGTTCAAGCTCGGCTCGTTTGATTCATTTGAATCATGCGGGGAGTTAAAAAAAAAAGTGCTTCTGGTCACTTTAAGCTTTCATTGAAATAAAAGCTTTTCTGAAGAACGTTTACTTTTGTGTTACAGTACAAAGTCATACAGATTTGGAACAACATGAGTCTGAGTAAATGATAACAGGCTTTGTTATTATTCTTTGATGAACTCTCCCTTTAGCGGTAAAAAAAAAAAAAAAGAGGTGTTTTTTTAATTAAGTGTTTGTGAAAATCACAGACATTATGTAAAATAACTGTAATTTAAGGTTGTTTTTGTTTTGCCGTGATGCTCAATAACCAAACTAATTATTAGAGTCAATTGTCGTTTCCCAGCGGCTCTGTATTCTGTCACCGCTGAAGCATCAACACTGCAGTCAATGCTGTTCAAAACTCAAAAGAAGTGTCACCTCACTGTGACTGCATCGGTCACAGCTCTCTTTCACCATGATTGAAGATGTCAATGATGTCGAGGGAAAAAATGGGAGTGTGGAACGGTGAAGTGCAAGTTACCATCATTTGCTGGAGACAGGAAAATAAAGCCGAGCTCTCGGCTGGATGTTACATTATGCACTGCATTCAGAATCAAACATTGATGCTCCAGCACGCGTCAGGAATATGGCTTCTGTCCACATGCAATAAAATAAAAATGTGATTAGGAGAAAACTATGAATAAACAAAGTGGAATACTAGATTAATGTGCAGCGTGTACAGTAGGCATCTTATTATTAAAAACAGTATGTGCATATTTATGCAATACACTTTTAGTTAAACTTGACCTCATTGTGTTGCACTTTAATTTTACCAAAGTCCTGTTTAGAAATTATCTTTTATATATTTTTAGAATATTATCAATAAATTAAATCATGCATTTTTCATTGGTTTGTGATTTAAAAGGACTAAACATTATTAGATCGACGTTTTCATATATTTTCATAAATTTCATAGAATTTCAAACTGAAATGTACTCCAATAATCTTTAAACTGTTACACTGGAAATGGAATGTCGAGGACACTGGGATGCAGTATTCCTGATGTAGATTTTTATTATTATTTGAGAGTATTTAATTAAAAAAGAATGTGTATAATGTGCACAGCATACAGAAATGACATGAGCAGCACTTGTCAACATATCAGTGATTCCAGCCTGATCTCACAATCAAAACGTACATATTTAGACATAAATTAAAACTGTCCAATACGTAGGTGCCTTTAAATTGTATGTTTCTATGTGCATGAAAACGTAAGTAAATGTACGTGTGGTAGAACCACATTTAACGTAAAATACACACGTATTCTCATGAGATCACGTTGGTCCTGCCTACACTCTAGGCCTGAATTAAGAAAAAGTAACCAAACAGGCACAATAAAAAGTAAATGATTATCAGTGCAATTTTCATATGTACATGATTTTAGTTTATATTTTGATTTTTTTTTTTCAGTTTAGGTTTTTTTAAATTTATTTATTTATTTATTATTTATTTTGCACTTTTACCTTTTTTTATACATTTTTATTTAATAAAATATATTTATATTTACATTTTACAATTAAGCTCCATTTGGTAACATTAGTAAACTTCATTAATAATAATTTTTAAAAAAATTAAAAAATAGAAGTATTTGTATTAATTTTAACAAATATGAATAAAACTGTAACAATTAACTTGCATAACTTATTGTTACTGCTCCGTTTTTTTCTAGTAATAGTACTACTGCCAATGCAACATTTCCAATATTTATTTATTTGTTTGTTTGTTTGTTCAGTTTATTTGATAACTAATATTTATATTTTAAATCAAATTTCAAAATATATTTTAGTTTTAGCTAACGACACGAGTATAATATATCCTCAAAAACTAGATTGATTGAATCACGATTTTGCCAGCTGAGCTCAACATGAGAGCCAGTTGATGTCCAAATTGATTTGTGAAATTGGAAAACATGATAGCAGGATGATGAATGCTGAATAATCCATGCCCCATGTGCTGTTATGAGCATCAGTCATTAATGAAGATGTTTGTGTGCAGAAGTTATTATGACCTGCGGGACTCATGCAGGGTTAAAGGTCATCTCTCTGTGTCTCTCTGCCATCAGAGCCAAGCCACAGGCTAATTAGACATTAATTAAGCATGCAATCTTCATCTAGAATAAAGATGAAGGATGAGTATCAAATATAGACACCTGGGATGAAGAAAAGCACAACCAGAAATCCACTACATTAGCATTAAGACCAGAAGCATCTAGTCATGCAGTCTAGTGTGCAAATGTTGCATGCATTCAGTAAACTAGTAACTAACTTTAACTCCACTGGTATTCTTCACATGTATAGTTGAAGACATTAATCAAGTGGCTATAGTGTCTCTTGTGCCAATGCTGCGCATGCAATGCAATGGCTGGCAAATGCTCTGAGTGCAATCTAGTTCGATGTATTTTGGTTTGCATACTTTAACTCAAAATACAACACTACAAACTATATTTGCAACATATGAAATTGCTTTATGCATTATTGAGTTCCCTTTAAAATCCATACAGACTGAACCGAAACATAGGGCACGCTGTACGCTGGCCTCTGAAGAAGCGTTTGACATCACATAATCTATTTCAGCAGCAGGGGTCAGACTTCATGATGTATGTGGCGTGTCAGGAAGTAAACTATGACCCATTATCTTTGATAAATGATCAGAGGCTGCGTTTTCTCCTGTAAGTTGCCATCGCTAACTGTAATTCGTAAAATAGTATTTATCATGCTCCCACTCCAGCTGCACCCCAACACAGTACAGGAGGACAAATCACACGTTTACACGGAGAAAACTAGTTCCTACTTTTTCCTGTTGTCATGTTCACTGATTTGATTTTGTCATCAGCTGCGTCTTGTTAACTGTCCTCAGTTGGTCTGTGTATTTAAGTTCCTGTTCTTCCAGTTTGCCTTTGTCGGGTATTGTTAATGATGGCCATTACCTGGAGGTTTATGTTGTGGAGTTCCCAGACACTTGCCAACATGCATATTATACATGCATTTAAAATAAAATAAAATAAAATAAAATAAAATAAAATAAAATTAAATAAAATTAAATAAAATTAAATTAAATTAAATTAAATTAAATTAAATTAAATTAAATTAAATTAAATTAAATTAAATTAAAATACCAAATCAGTGAGAATGCAACTATAGTATTAAATTAAATAAAAAAAATACCTTGATTTAATTTAAAATTAAATAACATTGTAAATTAAACAAAATATCACAAATTCTAAATCATTAAAAAAGAGAGAGAATTTAATTACAGTATTAAAGTACAGTATTAAACACGTTTTTAAATATAAATTAAGTTAAAAAGATTTCAACCTTGATGCACATGCTTTTAATTTAATTTAATTTAATTTAATTTAATTTAATTTAATTTAATTTAATTTAATTTAATTTAATTTAATTTAATTTAATTTAATTTAATTTAATTTAATTTAAACTATTTTTCCATGACTATCCAATGCAGAGTTCAGAGCCATAACTCAACTGCAGTTCAGAAATAATATACCATTTAATAACATAAACTTTGAATTTAATAAACAATTATGAAACCTGCGTCAAAACCCTTTATAATGAAAACTTATAAAAGATCAAATGTACAATCATTCATGCATTTAATAAGGAAATAAAATGTAATTACATAAAGTATTGCAAATTACGTAAATTAAAATGACAGCATAATAACACTAGCTAGCCTACACTCGTTTATGCATATAAAATCAAGAAATTGAAAAATATTTAGATACCATATATGCATATATAAAATAGTTTTGATTTTGGATCTTCTGGGCACTTCTTCTGTGAGAATTCAGATTCAGTATTAAACATGATTTTTCTCAAATGAAGTTGAGAGGATCTGAACCTCACGGTAGTTCTGTTTTTGAAAGGTTTATATGTTATCATTAAAAATCAATTTCTCTATGGAGAATGAATGTGAATTTTTCCCCCAGAGCCGACCACTGCGCTATCTATAGGGGAACATGTTGAGTGATGAATTGAAGTGCACTAGTTAGAGCGCACAGTGAGAGTGAATGCTCTGATTGTTGACAGACTGAATGAATCTTTGTCTTCATTTAGTCCGGAGAGAAAACTGCCTTATACAGCACAGCAGGACAAAGACAAATACAGGAACACCTCTCTCGTCTGCTTTGATTTCCTCTTCTCGTAATATATCCCCAAACAAACACACGCAGTGTGCAAGTGGGCTGAAGTGGGTCTTCACGCTGCCTCCAAATACTGCAATTCAGTTCAGAGGAACAACCATTATTCTCGCGTACTGGCAGCTCTCATAAACCACAGCTGCTTTATTCTGTCTCTGTGGCCGTCACTGTTTGTCTTACAAGCCAAAATCTGCATTTAATTTAATATTTGAGCAACATGCACGGCTAACTGCCAAGATCAAACTCCTTTTAAATACACAAAATATTAAAATGTCATGAAGAAACCAAATACCGTATTTTTCGGACTATAAGTCGCACCTGAGTATAAGTCGCATCAGTCCAAAAATACGTCATGATGAGTAAAAAAAACGTATATAAGTCGCACTGGACTATAAGTCACATTTATTTAGAACCAAGAACCAAGAGAAACCATTACCGTCTCCAGCCACGAGAGGGCGCTCTATGTCTTCAGTGTAGACTACAGGAGAACTGAGCAGCATAGAGCGCCCTCTGGCGGCTGGAGACGGTAATGTTTTCTCTTGGTTCATTGCTCTCGGTTCATGTCAAATTAATTTTGATAAATAAGTCGCAGGACCAGCCAAACTATGAAAAAAAGTGTAACTTATAGTCCGGAAAAAACGGTAGCTGTTTTCTATGTGAATATATTATTATAGAATTTAATTTATTGCTAAATCAAAGCTGAATTTCCAGCATTGTTACTCCAGTCTTCAGTGTCACGTGATCTTTCGGAAATAATATTAATATGCTGCTTCACTGTTCAAGAAACAGTTTGGTCATATTACCTTAAAGCCTTTAGATATAATGCAATATAAAGCTATATTATTAATAATAAGCATTAATGTACATCGTAATGCATTCTATGTTTTCATAAATATTTGTAAGCAAAATTAATTAGATTATAATATTTGAAAGTTAGTTTGTCATGTGTTAATGCATTGTGGTTTCTAAAGGCGAATCAATGAATAGATTAGTGTTATAATGTATTATATTTCTGGTTACAGTTATTCTTGAGAGAATGAATTTTAAGCTGCATTAAAAAGCAGTAAATCTACTTTTATAATGCATTTTAATTTTTATTTATTTTTTTCCTTTTTGAGTAAAATGTAATATTTGTCTCTCCATAAAGTTCAAATGAAAAGCATTTATTTGATATAGAAATCTTTTGAAACATTTTTATGTTTTTACTGTCTCTTTTGATCAATTGAATGCGTTTTGGTGAATACAATTTCTTCAATTTATTTTTATTTATTTTCATTAACTTCTTTGTTTAATTTCTGGCCCCAATTTTTTTACAGAATTATATATTATTTTGTATTATTTTGATTGCATTTCCAACATTTTTTTTTTTCACTTATTTTAATTTAGTTTAACTTGATACATTACTAACAGTAAAAATTTTATCAAAATAAATCAAAACAAATTAATAAAAAACTAATAAAAATTACAGACACACAACAAAATTTGTGAAACTTTAATTAAAATAAAAATGTTAAAAGAATTACAAAGAATACAACAAAATAAAAACTAATTCAAAATATGAATAAAACTGAACTATTATCTCAATGAAACTAAAATAACACATCTGAGACTGCAATGTGTGCAGATTAAACATATTAAACTCATTTGTGATCTAATGAAAGAATTGGTTTATATTTGAGCAGTTCATGACTCACAGCAGCAGGACCTGAGGCGTCTGAAGTCATCTCTCCGTTGTACGTAATATCATACGCAACTGAAGCGTTCAATCATTTCTGTCCTGATGTATTACAGCCATAACTTGCAAACTGTCAGAGCAGGACAATTTACATGCAACAGTGGAATTAATAACAATAGAGATCACACAATCGCTCAGCACATCATGCAGACAGAGATATCATGTTCAAACAGCAATGAAACGTTTAACCCTCAAGGCCTTGTAACATCTCTATCTGTCTGTAGAGATCTGCCACAGAAAAACAGATGTATATATTTATTTAGCTGTATATATTTTCAGTTTTGACACTTGGTTTGTATAAAAAGCAACACTGAGAGCAGAGTTAAACCACAGCAAAAGAAGAGCCAGAAACAAACAGTAATTAAAGTATATTCTCAGAAAAAAAATATAAATATGCATGCAATTTGGTGTGAAATTAAATGCATTATATTTATTGATTTGTTTGTTTAGCAGTAAATATTGATAATTTGATGAATCAGCAAGTCAAATTATCTGCATATATTAAATGGATCTGAGCCCTAATATCCAGATCATACATATTCTAATAAACATGTAATAATGATTGTATAAGGCACACTGACAGTCCTGACATAACAGTATAAGTGTGCTTGAGTTCAGGTCGCTCTGTAGTGACATTAACCCAATAATAACAGCATGCAGACATGACACGCTTTTTTTAATTAAACTTGAAATGTCACTGATTCAACAATCCTGTTTTTCTCAGAAATGCTGAATGATTAGCTCAGCTCATAGAGAACAAGACAGGAGGTGGAGAACCGGTGTAGCACTGGGACCTTCAGCAAATAATGTGGAAAGGCAGCGGATGAATTATTCAGGATGGTGTTGGATGTGGCCAGGGGCTACAGCATCCATCAGACTGCTTGGAGAAAGATGCTCAATTAATGCCTTTAAATATACAGCTCTCTCACACCTCTACATTAATGACTGTATCAATAACCCCTTCTGCTCGGGTGCTGCTGCAGGAACTGGACATAAAAAAATAAAAAAAATTCTGGAGAAAATTAGTAAACTGCCTTTTCTTTTTTTCTTTTTTTTTATTATTATATTATTTTTTTAGCAATACAGCAAATTTAAACTTAAAATGTTTTTAAGTATATGAAAATAATAAAACAAAAATCTAAGAAATCCAATTAAAATAAATAAATAAATAATAATAATAATAATAATAAACATCCTACATATTTCTAGCACTGGAGTGAATGTCTTAAAGTATAACATAAAGTGTAATGGATGAATGAGTTTGTTTGTTTATTTTATTTTTTTTATAGAAAATTGTATTTTAATAAAAACAAATAAATAATTCAGAGAAATGATTGTAAAATGTAAATAAATTATTAAATTAATAAAAAATTTAATAAATACACATTTTTATTTATTCATTTAATTTTTATTTTTTTATAGATAAATGCTTTGTGTGTGTGTGTGTGTGTGTGTGTGTGTGTGTGTATTCTTCATATTAGTGTTATGATACAACAACAAAAAAAGACTGCTGACATAAGGCTGGGCTAGAAATAAATAGGTTTACCATGATATAATGTCTTACTGAAAAACAAAATCGCAGTGATACCAGACATGTCACATTTTTTTTCATGCAAAATATCATTCTTTATTTTTCTCTTTTGATTTCAGTGTTAAAAAGGCAGAGCCATTCCTAGAAATCATATGAGATGTACCCTATTAAAAAAGACTTGTGTGGATGAATGTCCTCTTGTTATTGAAGCATAGCTGCAGAAGGACACTGTGCGAAAATGAATTTGCTCTTAATGTTCCTCTCAGCTTGACACCAGACTCTAATACGTGAGGCCGCTCGTTTCAACAGCGGTGTAATATTCAAAGAGATGTACCTCTTTCAGAGTGGCATTATTCCTTTAGAGGGATTGCATGACTAGTCACTCGTCTGACAACAAAAGTTTCGTCTAGAGGTTATTTAAGGTTGTTGCGTCTCATTCTGTTCATGCAAATAAGAAGATCAAAGACGTTGGGAGTAAAAAAACATATAAAGATTTGTGGGGCATGAGATAAATGCGAGTTTTTTCTGCCTGTTATACAGCGACAGAAGTCAACTCTTTGATATTTCTGCTCAAAAATCCAGAAGTGGGATAGAAAGAAAGGTTTTTTTCTGAAAACTGCAAATGTGCAGCCCGGAGTCGAAAAATCTCAAGGTCGCCACCAAACCACGTCTAAGCAGAAAACCCATTTCTCTCTCACTAAACTGGTCTGGTCTGGTCTCTAATCCACGTAGAAGTGACTGGAAGTGACTATAGTCATAATCAACAGCTCGTCTTTCCAAAACGCTTTAATCTCCGTAATCTGACGTAGGCTTATTCATAACTGCTTTCTCTGTGAATGCATAAAGTAAGGATGAAGGATGACCTTTCCACCACCAAAAGAACAATTAGCCTACACCCGCCATTATTGAGTTTCTCCAATAATGATGTTCACAATTATTTTCAATTATCGTAATGTTGTAATTGAAAGGCGATCTGAAGGCCGCTGACAGCTCCTTTTAAAAGTGCGGGCGGACAGAGCGAAGTTTATTCTCACCCTCGGCGTTAATTAGCCTCCGCCGTCGCACATTTTTTACATCTGAACTAATGCAGATGGGTCTGAGCCGCAGCTTTGTTTCTATCTGACAAGGTTTGACATCGCTCTGATGGCTCACACTCGTGCTCTTTAACCAGACTTCTTCGATTTTTAGCATTGCCTTATTTTTTGATCTTTCTACGAAAGGTTGGACGGCTTATGAGACGAGGTGAGTGATGCTGCCTTTAAATTCAAAACCGTTCTTTCGTCGATACGGTGAGATTTATGCAAATGTTCTGAGCGTAAACGAGCTGAGCAAGCCCGAGCCAATTTGCCTGCTTAAAAGTTCTGCTGACACGTGGAAGAACGGTCTACTTTCTCCGGAGGAAAAACTTTGAAAGTACCATCCTCGACTATCATGCATGTCAAGCTCTGGTGGAAGCCACGAATGCATTAAAACAGAAGTTAATCCCCCCCAAAAAATGATAATTCTCTCATTTACTATGTCATTTCAAACCTGTATGCTCTTCTTTTTCTTTTGTTAAGAAGGTAAAGAAAAATAAAGAGGATTTTTTTGAAGATACAAGCAAGCGATCTCTTCTATCAAGCTCCAAAAATTCAATTTTACACAGCGCAGTGTTTGAGTCTGATAAATATACAAAGAGACACCATGTTATGATTCATAAAAGCTATAGACTTTGCATTGCTGACAAGCACTTCTACACTTCTCATTTATAGAAGTGTGTCTGGAATAAGCAAGAAAGCCAAGGCAGTCTGTCTGAAAAACCTCTGCTGCCAATTAAGTGAGAAAGTTAGAATATCACATTTTCAATTAATGTTTAAATTAAGCTAAAAACACTCTAAATAAACCTCTATATATCAATGCAAATGCATTGGCTATATATGCTTACTGATGCATAAAATAAAAGTACCCATCTCATTCAATTCAATAGCAAAGAAGTAGCTACTAATTTAATAATAAAAAAATAATAATAATTAAAAAATGTGAAACATGAGAATAGTCTAGCATTTTTTTTTTTTTTTTTTTTTTTGCAGTATAGAATGTATTAAAGTTATTTTATCTCAGAGAAGAAGTCTGTAACTAAGGTGCAGAAAACAAATAATTTAGCTTTAGTAATAGATAAATAAATAAATAGTAAATTCAGCCTGAAAAGGATTCAATTTCTCAAAACATTCAAAAGTAAAAAATTATTATTTTTTAAAAAGTATGTAATTTGCTCTGTATTTTTGCTCCTGAAAAGTGTACTATTTGGAGACAATTAAAATCAAAGCATCTTTTATAAATGTTTAGTGAAACTTTCTGTATAAATATCACTTAAGTGCTGTCAGCCTAATTGAGATCTCGATTCTGTACGATTAATACTTCTCCAATTAAAAAAAATTAAATTAGCTTACAAAAAAAAAGATACGCTACCTTTATAAAGCTTTAATAATGTCAGCTACTTTTTTCTCCGTATTTTGTAGTGTAATTACTTTTTTTCTGAGGAGTAGCTTGTCTGTAGCTTAATTGCTGTAAATTATGAATAACTCAAGAGTTTCAAAGCATCTTCACCAACACTGTTTAATGTATTTTCCCATACGAGGTGCACGAAGGCCCCCCAATGCCTCTTTCACACTGATTTTATAGCCAGTCTTAAATACACATGCAGGCCATTGCCCATTTTATAGGACTCATTATCGGAGTGTTGGGGAAAAGAACTCATTATTTACATTAGGCCTGTAGCTTACAGCACGTCAGGGCCAGTCGATTCCAGTGGGCCGATGTTTAATGTGCACTTTCTTTCCAGCATCAGGCTCTCAATTATTCATCTGTTATAGTTTTTCCGTCGGAGGGACCCCATGCATTCTTGATTTGCAAAAGCGATTGGTGAGGATGCAGCTTTACAATGAAATCAGCTTCTGTCGATTATCCACAAAACACACTACTGACAACCACATTCATTCTAGAACCACAACAGGTGAAAGAAAAAACAAGTATTGCACACATAGACATCAAAAACTATAGGTATGTAAGAAACTGGTAGGGTTGATTTACCTGTACATGTAATGTAATTTCACATAAAACTTCTTAACGTGTGGCAGTCAAATAATGAGAAAAGAAAAAGATTGCGTTTAAAATTTCCAGTTCAACAAAAGTTGAAAAATGTTAGTATGAAAGTAAATGTGTGAATATAGATTTTTCTAGCTACTACAAAAAGGCAGGTTTCTTTTTTTTTACACAACAAATGTCTTGGAAATTGATTGGTAAGAAAGTACTGTTTTTCTTCTTGAATTTGATATTTATTTCGTTTTTATATAAATGTGACTCGGTGGGTCATACGTCTTTCTCAGGTTTCAGAAGTGAGACTTCAAAAAGACAGATCAGCTATCGACTTTATTCATGTGAATGTGGAGTTCAGTTACACACTAAAGGCATTTTCAGCTAAACCTCTTTGTGTCACACTGGTGCACTGATGTCCTTCACCTCTACATTCAGTGTTTAGCTCAAATAACACAAGAGTTTCAGCTGAGAGTCAATGACTGTTCAGATAAACTTTTCAAACTACTTAACTTGTTCACTGAAAAGTTACAATCTGACATTTCAAAGGTCACTTGTGTGAATTAACGGAACTTTATGCAAACCGTTTTAACAGAAAAACAAATTATCTTTATTATGTAAAAACTATTCAGAAAACAGCAAATAACGATTATTTGTTATCTGTCCCAAATTTTCTGCAAACTGATATCAAGAAGATCACAACATGTTTTTTTTATAAAGACTAGATCATGTAGCTGGTTTTCAGCGACTTGTGCTAAAGTGGTTTGCTTCTAACCTAAAGAAAATAACTTTTTCTTTTATTGTAGGAAAATGTTTGACATCTCGTGATCAGATCTCTTATGGTGTTCCACAGGGTTCCGTACTGGGTCCTTTTCTTTTTCGCTTTATATTTGCTTCCTCTAAGTCTTCTGTTAATATCTTTTGATAGATTAATGAAGATGCTTTCTAAGAAGGACCTTGAAACTGTTATTCATGCATTGCTACAAATATGTGGAATTCTTTTCAGATGTTTTGACCTCTTTGGCCTAGAAACTAATGACGCTGAGATGTTCATAGTTTCCTTAGACTGAATAGAGATACAAAAGAAGGTTGCATGCATTCTTCATCCTTTAGATCAGAAAACACACAAATTAAATGTACAACTGTTTTTCCTATACACCAATGAGAATACAAAAGAGCCTAGAGATCCCAAGTGTGCTTCACCAAAGTCTCCAAAAACGAAACAATTTGACGAGCCTTCCACATATAATACTTAATGACTCATTTGGTGTCTTATTTTATTTTTTTCTTCTTCAAAACAAACTCCACAAGGTTCATGCTTAAATGAAACATAACTCAGAACTCTGAGCAATAAAATGTTTTACTCTACAAACATAGGGCTTTTTACAAGCATAAAGCTTTAAAAACCTCACTAACCCACACCAGATGGTCTGGCCTGGAAGTTATGCTCCATATGCAGTCTTAATCAACCCAGAACTGCCAATTTATTGAGCCTGACGATGCTTTCACTTGCCATGTTTACGGCAAGCATAAGTTACTGCAACCTTGCTCTTGTTTCCGATTGGATAACAGAGCAATCAGAGGACAAAAGTATTTTGTATCACGTCTTCAGAGGCAAGTAGTGACATTCGACTCAACCACTCAAAAAGAAATAGCACAGGCACGATGTCAGTGGTGCAGAACGAATTAATATTTTCATATTGCACTGTAGATGTGAGGGAGAACAAGCCTAAGGGGGGTTATCAGTGAATAACAAATTCATTTGAGGATGTACCGTATTCGACACACTGATGCAGCACCTCTTATCGGGCCGCTGGAACTGATTGGTTAAACTGGCATGGTGAATATACATCAGAGAGAGGCCACGCTTTGCATGCTAAAGTTCAACCTGCTTGTTTACCTCTCTCCAGAGAGCCGCAAGGAGGAGAGATTACAGACTTGGAGAAAATGAACGAAGGATGGCAGGACAAATGGTGAACCTGTAAAATGGTAAAAGAGTCTCAAGGTGATGCGGCATCATTGCTTTCTGAAGAGAGAGGAGACAAGAGGGTCCTGTGCGAAATGCTAAGTATCAAGTTAAGCAATAGGGGTGGAAAATGATATGCATGAAGAATAATCAGAAAGTATACATCTTGTGCATGGTTTCTATTCAAAAACAAATAATCTTAAAAACTGAATATTTATAAAAAAGAAACAAAAATTGGACAGTTTCTACAATATAATAAACTGTTATTAATAATTATAAAATACAAATACATTATATAAATACATTTGAATAGATATGAAAAGAATAATAAAAATTTATATTTATAATTATATAATACAATAATATACTTTACCGTTCAATAAAAAAAAATTTATTTGTTTTTTAAATTTTCACCATTTATTTAATTAAATAAAAAAATACAGCAAAAACAGTAATATTTGAATATATATCAAAATGTAACTTATTCCTGTGATGCAAACCTGCATTTTTAGCAACCGCTAGTCCATCAAGTGAATGGTTCTACCAATTTAATGAATTGCATGATAAAAATATAAACATAGAAAACAGTAATTTTAGTGTAATAATATTTACTGTATTTTTTATCAAATAAATGCAGTCTTGGTGAGCAGAAAATACTTAAAAAAGATATTAAATACAATTTATAAATATATATATAATAATAAGATACCCCATTTTTTCTTATTAGAATTAAAGTGAAAGGAAAATATTGTCACCTTTTGACCAGTATGATAAGATAGTGTATGTATGTGTAAATATATATATCAGAGTGATTTGTCATGACATTTACATCCAAATGCATTCTAATCCATTGCTCTACAACCTTAAAACTACTAACAACTAATACACTGTACCAAACAAATTGCTTTAGTAACAAGTGCTCTCTCTCTCTCAAGAACAGCAGGAATCTACAAAAAAAATATATTCAGTAAATGTCTGAAAACTAAGAAGTACAGAAACAGACCCAGAAATAACACTTAATAGTCGAACCTAATGCATGACTTTGAGTGATATTCTGCAGCTAATTGTACCTCCCTTCATAAACTGCTCTTATGTTTTTTGGTTTGTCCCACTGTGTGCTTGCTCTGCATGGGCATCACTCTAATGGACACATGCTGAAAGGCTGAAAGACATGCTTTCCTTCTTTGAAAAAGGACAGGTGCTGTTGACATTTTTAATAAAATAGAAATTTAATTGAAAATTAAAAAAAAAAAAAATATTTGTATTTTTAAATTCCGTCTCATTTTCCTATAGATATTCCATTGGGAGAGAGACACACATAGTTAAAAAAAAAAAAAAAAATAGTTTACGGGGATCTACAAGTCTGGGGGTCTACAAGTAAGAGAATGACAGAATTACAGTACATAATTTTTCCCAAAAAACTTGTGTTGGTTATATATTTTTTTTTTTTTAAAGGTCATTTTTGTGAGTAGCAGTCCTGTAGAAATAGGCAAAAAATATATAATTTTTCTTTAATGCCAAAAATCATTAGGATATTAAGTATAGATCATGCTCCATGAATTTTTTTGTAAATTTCCTACCATAATTATATATCAAAACTTTGTTTGAACAACTTTAAAGATGATTTTCTCAATATTAAAATTGTTTGCTCCCTCAGATTCCAGATTTACAAATAGTTGTATCTCTGACAAATATTGTCCTCCTAACAAACCACACATCAATGGAAAGATGATTTATTTAGCTTGGTTTGAAAAAATGATCCTTATGACTGGTTTTGTTGTCCAGGGTCTCATGTATTTTATAATACAATGTATTCATATGATGTAATGCTCAATATCAGCAGCTAGGTGCTTGCAATGGCAAATCATACTGTTAAATAATGATCAGATGCAAACCTTGAGTTCACTATTAGTAATTACACACATCAACTTAAACTATTGACAAACCGAGAATATATCGCTGTCATCTTCTCTGATTAAAACCCTGCTATCATACAGACTTCAATCTAAAATGCACATATATTGGCATAGGTGGGAAAATCATGTACTAAATGCACTTCAAAGATCTCTAAATGCGTTTTGGCATATGAATTGCGCGCACTTGGAGAACAAAAAAGCAATTAAACAAGCTCAAGGTTGTTGCTTTGTCTAATCAGCATTCTTTTAATGATTTAATTTGAGGTATCATCTAAGCAAAGAATAATTGGTTTTATGCATGTGCAAAACAGCCGTAAAAGCAACTCGGTGCTTGATAAGAGTGAAGAGGGATATATCACTGTCTCAGTCCCATATATTTTAACTGATATTTAAATCCATGCATGTCTCTCATGGCTCATTTGTAGAACTGAATAATTTCTCGCCTCTAAAGTCCACAGACAGCCGATTCATCGCTTTGATCATAAATCAGAGAGACACATGCAATACACATCTTCATTAGGACACACACTCACACACAACGAAGTTAAAGAAAAAAGTTCAAATGCTGTTGTTATTATTTACTCTCCTAACTGATGTCACTCCACTTTCGAATGCAAAAGAGACTTTATGAAAAGCTCTTTTGTATATAATATCAGTTCAAAGGGAGAACAGGTCTATTTAGTTACATAAAGGACAAAAAAAAAAACATAAAAGCCTTCTGAAGTTACATGATGTGTTTTGTGTGAGAACAAAAAGAAAATATTTCTGCACTTGATCAGAAAATCCGGACTTAAATCTGATTGAGATGCTGTGGCATGATCTTAAACAATCCTAAAGACAATTCTGCAAAGAAGACTGGGCCAAAGTTCCTCCACAGCGATGTGAAAGACTCGTTGCCAGTTATCACAAACGCTTGATTGCAGTTGTTGATGCAAAGGAAGGCACAACTTTTTTAGAAGATTTAGGGGGCAATTACTTTTTCACGTAGGGCCAGGAAGGTTTGGACAGCTTTTTTCCCTTAATAAATGAAATCATTATTTCAAAGCTGCATATTGTATTTACTCTGGTTATTTTTGTGTAATATTAAAATTAGTTTGATGATTAGAATCTTTTAAGTGTGACAAATATGCAAATTAAAGAGGAGGGGAGCAAAAACCTTTTTATGGAACTGTATATTCCTATTTAGGTTTAATTATTTATTTTATTTAGTTATAGTTATTTTTTTTACTTTTAGTAAATGTATAAGTTATAATAAGTTTCTTTAGGTTACTATTTAGCTTTAATTATTTATTTTATCAGTTAAAATTTTTAGAATAAACAAAAAATTGTGTGCTTTTGCCAATTTTATTATTATGTTTAAATTATTTATTTTATGTATTTAAAGTTACATTTTTTATTTAGTACATTTTTGCATGCTTTGTCACTTTTATGTTATTTTTATAAATATTTTTGTTACTGTTTAGCTGTATTTTTTTATTTCAATTTTAGTTTTAGTATTTATTCTAATTTTCCAGTTTATTTTTTTTTTAGCATTTTAATGGTTCACTTGTCTGTTTCTCCACATAGCTGCCAAAGCAACATTTTCATTGCATTTCATTTCCATGCACCTATAGTTTTGTTATTTCGGATTTATTTCAATTAACAACAACAACAATAACAAAAAGTTCTAATAGTTAACCACGAAAAGCCTGAAATCATCCGATCTAAGCAGCATTCATTTGATCTGCCTTTAGATTTGCATAACAGAAACCCCTGGCAGCATCATCTATTGGTCTTTTTCCACCTGTTCTCATTCACTTCCTCCCATTATTGTGGCCAGAAAATGCAGGATGAGTCAGAGAACAGAACAATTATCTCTGTCACTCCAATGCAATTAGTATTGATAAGAAATAACCATCTAAGGGTGAGCAGCAATTACCAGCGAGCTGTTGTGTGTGTGTGTGTGTGTGTGTGTGTGTGTGTGTGTGTGTGTGTGTGTGTGTCTTTTACTGTCCCATCCCGGCCTGTCAAGTCCATCAGGCACATGTGCTGCTGTGATTGGGCCAAATGGAGATGAAAGTGGTGGCAATCACGGCCCATGACATTAAAACCTTTTATAGATTTCTGTCTGTGTAGAGCTTTATGATGGCAGCCTCTCAATGGTGCCTGATTGTTTCTGTCAGAGATGCACGGTGCTTTTGGCCACATCCAGCACAAAAACTCAACAGAATTTCATTATACTGTGTGTAAGTGCTCAAGGTGAGACTATGAAAGATCTGCTACTGCACTGATAATAATCGGCTAGAAAGCACATGGTGGCTCTAATGGGTCACCAGTGTGTGTCTGGGCCGTCCATCTGTTTGTCTCCGGTGAATAAACATACATTACATATGCATTCATTGTAAATTAGAGGTCGTTTTCATGCTAAATGACATTTTCCTTGCTGCTGTGAAATAACAGTGTACGATATACAGTAAAAATCTTTTTTTTTTTCTGCTTTCAGCTCAAACTATCTAGTTCAAATTTACAACCTGTGCATCAGCTCTGTACTGACAGTCATCAAACTTGCTATTTAGTTTTGTTTAAACGTATGTAACTTCAGTTTGCCTGTTTGCCTACATATTTCCTTTTGAAACAGGAAGTTGAAACAGATGAGTGGAAGAGGTATATAACCTGTTAACCACTTTCTGAGCATGGATCTTAAAATGTAATTTCCAACATAAACTGTTATTAATTTGGAGTGATTTGGACTTTATTCACTTTTTTTTTTTTAAAGAAGAAACTTTTTAATGATGCCAAGTGTTTAAAAAAAGTTACAGAAGTTTGTTTACTATTATAAAAAATGCACAAAAATAAAAATTTTACATTTTATATTAAATTTATATTTTCAAATACATCTTTTACTCTAAAACTGCATAAAAATCTCAGAGCCATAAGTCATGAATAGCTTTGTCATTGTAAGCAGAGCAAAGAATACAATTGTACCTTTTTTTAATCATATCCGTGTGTGTGTGTGCGTGTGTGTGTGTGTGTGTGTGTGTGTGTGTGTTCACACTGCATGCGCCAAAAGCTTTACCAAGGTTTATTTCATTCCAAAGAAGTGAAGTATTCTAAAAACATAAAATATTACAGCAGATTAAACTGCCTTAAAACTACACTGAAAACAAATTGATGTAGAAACAATGTTCACTCAGAAATAGCTAGTAATCTTTACAAAGAAATGCATTGAATTCAACATGAAATTTTGTGGTAGAATATAAATAAAATCTAACCCTAACCCAAACTGTGTAAAATATATTTTAATATGAATACTTATATTGAAAATCAATTTTGCAATGTACTAAAAGCTATAAAACTTAGATTTTGTGTTTGCCAGTGAGCTGTCACCCAAGCTTGTGTGCTATGTCTTACTCGTCTAAACATCTCTTTCAGCTTTTAAGGTTTGCAGAGTGATGCTCTGAAGATCGCCTCTTAATTCCAGGTTTGGTTGAGAGTTTTGACAAGAACAAACCGCACAATCTGCATGGATGACATGGAAGGAGAGCATTTCACAGACGATGCAACCATCCATTTTCACATCCATTTGCTGTCCTGAAAAACGCGTGAAAGCCTATGAGATCTGAGTGTGTGTCGCAGGCGAACATGTGTTGATGTGCTGCATGGTCAAAGAGTCAGCGGATGGGAGATTGCACTTGAGTTTCACAAGAATTTCCTCATTCTTTTTTCATGCGCTCGGGTGTATTATTTATTCCTTTTAGAGTAGAGACAATATAAAAGTATAAAACAGAATCCAAAACGGCTTCAGCGTTTGCACCAAGCTCTCTCACCGATATAAGAATGATTTAAGTTTAAGTCATAAGTTGACCATGGCATTTCTCTCTTTCTTTCTCATGTTAAAGCTTGACCTCTCAGGTTGTTTTGATCAGGTCAGACAGCTCTGACTCTGACCCTTGACTCTCGGTCACTGTCTTCTTCTCCGCTGAGCTCAGGTTGAGTTTGCTAGATGAAAATGACTCATTCGCTTTAAGAATAATTTAATGCATTCTAGTTTATCACGTTCAGATGCAAGATGCCAGATTTATTTTATATTTGTATTTATTTATTTGTATTTTTTAAAGAAGCCACATTTGATTAAACATTCAGGAGAATAGTAATAATTTGAAATATTATTGCAATATAAATTTTTTTTTTTTTTTTTTTATGTGAATATATATTAAAATGTTATTCCTGATCTGGTCTTCAGTGTCACATGATCCTTCAGAAATCATTCTAATATGCTGCTAATTATATATACTGTATAATTATCATCAGATCATCATTTATTACCTAATAATTTGTATTTATTTATTTATTTGGAAACTGTAATATATTTTTTTTCCAGGATTCTTTGATGAATAGAAGTTTCAAAAGAACAGCATTTATTTGAAACATAAATATTTTGCAACATTGCAAATGTCTTACTCTAATGCATCTTTGTTGAATAACTTTTTTTTTAGCGGCACCATATGAATGCCCAAACAACCAGAGGAGAACACCCACTCACATTTACTGCAGAAATCTAGTCATTCTGTTTGAGTTTCAGAGTAAACACTGCGTCTTTCTGTAGAGACTAACAATGTCAGCTACAAAAGAAAATAAAATCACAAGATGTCATGAAGTGACACGAGTTGATCCTGACACCCACTTTAAACAGAGACGAACGCAAGATGAAATGTTTGTCCTTCGGCTTCGTTTGAATTTATAATCGGCTACACAGCGTTTTCCTCTTGAGCAAATGTTCCTTGCAAACAGAAACGAATTAAACCGAGTACATTTTCAATCAGATCTTCTTGAGCAGACCGGATTTGTGCACTTTAAGTATTTCAAACACATCCTTTTGCTCAAATATTTACAGGCTTCCCAGATATTCAGAAAGGATCTTGATTCTAAGAAACGAATTACAGAGAGACGCTGTGAATTAGCATTTCATGAAGGCTTACGTCTCTAATGAAGCCGCCTCACACAAGAGGAGCTGAAGAAGTCGATTGTTTTCTGTCTCTTTCTGAACGTAAACCCATTTTCACCTGTCTGGAAATTAACTGTAACATCGCTTGGATTCCCACACGGCCGTAATCTCTCTCTTCCCCGGCACTGTGCGGCCTGGACGTGGGAATAGTGCTGGAATCTGTGCTGAATGAGAGAAGTTCTGTGTGTGAAATCTGTGGACGCCCGGAGCCTAACGGAGCCTTTATCAGCCACGACAGGGACCAGACGGGGCCCTCAGGCCATCAGACATACCTTATCTACACCGAGAGAGAGAGAGAGGGAGAGGGAGAGAGAGAGAGAGACAGAGAGAGAGAGACAGAGAGACGGAGAGACAGAGAGAGAGAGAGACGGAGAGGCAGAGAGAGAGAGAGACGGAGAGGTAGAGAGAGAGAGAGAGAGAGGCAGAGGGAGAGAGAGAGAGACGGAAAGTATACATAAAAAAGGAGAAAGTATACATATACTTAATTATTTTACGAATCTGTTTTTGTTTTATGTAGTATATAATTGTTTATTCCTTATTCATGTAATGTACAATGCTTTGGCAATTCTGTGAAAGTCATGCCAATAAAGCTCATTTGAATTTGAATTTGAGAGAGACGGAGAGGCAGAGGGAGAGAGAGAGAGAGAGAGAGAGAGAGAGAGAGGCAGAGAGAGAGAGAGAGAGAGAGAGAGAGACGGAGAGGTAGAGGGAGAGAGAGAGAGCTGAAAGAAAGAAAGAAAGAAAGAAAGAAAGAAAGAAAGAAAGAAAGAAAGAAAGAAAGAAAGAAAGAAAGAAAGAAAGAAAGAAAGAAAGAATAAAATAAAAATAAACAAACAAAAAAAGAATGAAATGCTGTTCAAACAAAAAAATTACTATAGACGGTTTCATCGGGCGCACGCACCTGGACCTAAGTTAACTTCCGGTCTGTGTTGTGTATATCAGTCTGGCTGCAGTGCCATCTACAAACGCAGTTAAAGTCAATGTGATGAGTAGACTGAAGTTGGGCTCAGGTGGTTGTGCTGCGGGATGTGTTCCCATACATTTATTTATTTTTGGAGACTCGCCACAATTTTAAAACTGATCTTTTTTCCAAAAGGCTTCATTGAGTAACGTTAAGTACTGCACGTTTAATAATAATAATTCCTTACATTTATATGTTTAAATATCAAAGTGAGGCACAGGTGTTTTTATATCGCTGTATTTCTGAAAGAAAGACTTGAATGTTATATGTCTGATAAAGCAGAGTGTGAGCGTACCAGCTCTGCTTTGTTTACAGCTGTTACTGGGGAAACCGCTATTTATCGCGCTTTATGTCTATGTTTTAAAACATCTCCTGTTGGCAAATAATGAATTAGCATTTTTATTAAGTCCGCCTGATCCACGCAGCAAACATTTTGTTTGTTATCAAAAAATATCTACTCTAGAGGGACTTGGTTGTTGTTATTGATTATATTTGGAAGTCTACCGGAAGTTAAGTTAGGTCCACAAAAGCGCTCATGAGCAGTAACGTTTGTTTATGTTGTTACCGTTGAAACCGTCTATAACAAATGACATGAAAAAATTAAGAATAAATGAACTGAAAATACAAAGAAATGTATGACAAAAAATAAATAGGTTAAATAAAAAAATATATAAAAAATCTAAATAACATGCAATATAAGAAAGACAGAAAGAAAGAAAAGAAGTGATATTCACCATTCGTAACCGAGACGTTTTTCTGTTCACAGTGACTTATTAGTGAACATGCTATATTTGTCATACTGACCAGAATATACCTCTTATTATTATAACTGTGTGTGCCATAATGCGAAGTGCCATTTCAAACATTGACACACACCGGAAGTGATTCTGTTTTCACATCAGGGGCGGACTGGCCATCGGGAGCACCGGGACATTTCCCGGTGGCCTGACGGTCATTCTGGCCTGGGCTGTTATGCACTGCGAATTAATGTACGGTTTTATGAATCTACGAATCAGGCGATCGCGGAGTGAAAATGACACTACCACATGACCAAACATCAGTGAAGCACTGCCTAATTGGCTATATCCAG
Source organism: Carassius auratus (assembly GCF_003368295.1). NCBI lineage: Eukaryota > Metazoa > Chordata > Actinopteri > Cypriniformes > Cyprinidae > Carassius > Carassius auratus. The sequence goes on from NC_039248.1 coordinate 23,278,899, forward strand.
AGGCAGGCTTTATCTTAGGAAATCACGCAAAAAAAATGGAGCTGTAAATGCAAAGGAGGAGCAGAGATGGAACGAATAAAAAGGAGAAAAGCCCTGCCAACAGACGCGGCAAAATTGCTGGATGCGCATTCTGGATTCCCAGACATTACAACAATAGCGATGAGGAGAAAAAAAAAACCTGGACAAACCATTCACTCTTGATCAACGTGAATGAGTTATGCTGGAATATGAGCAGTCATTGTCACTGATTCGCGATCCCGCTTCGAACTCCCGATCTGACTCAAATGATTCGCGATCCCCAGACTGACTCAAATGATTCGCGAACCCGCTTTGAACTCCCGATCTGACTCAAATGATTCGCGAACCCGCTTTGAACTCCCGATATGACTCAAATGATTCGCGAACCCGCTTTGAACTCCCGAAATGACTAAAATGATTCGTGATCCCGCTCCGAACTCCCAAACTGACTCAAATGATTCGCGATCCCGCTACGAACTCCCGTACTGATTCAAATGATTCGCGATTCCCAAACTGACTCAAATGATTCGTGATTCCGCTCCGAACTCCCAAACTGATTCAAATGATTTGCGATCTCCAAACTGACTCAAATGATTCGAACCCGCTCTGAACTCCCGAACTGACTCAAATGATTCGCGAACCCGCTACGAACTCACGAACTGATTCAAATGATTCGCGAACCCGCTACGAACTCCCGAACTGATTCAAATGATTTGAACATAATCCCCAAACTGACTCAAATGAATCGCGATCCCGCTCCGATTTCCAGAACTGATTCAAATGATTTGCGATCACGCTACGAACTCCCGAAATGATTCAAATGATTCGCGATCCCACTAGTTTTTAACTGCAGATAGTGCTCTAAGCTAGTTCAAATGATAATGAACAACAGACCTACAGAACAGAATAGAACAGCCATACAATCTGCAGTATGAGACATACGAGATATACAATAGGAATTTTGTTATTAACTACTTTTTTCAGATTATATTAAACCTGGAAAATATTGGAGTACAGTAGATCAATTAACTTTTCAGGAGCTCATTACTGTGATAAATGCTGAACTACATAAAAGACAACCTGACTACACCAACATATCAAAAATCTAATGAGATGTGCTCTTTTTAAAAGAGTTGATTTAATGACAAAATCAACATGAGAGGTCATGGACATGTTCCTATTTCTTCAGGTTCCACAACTTGTGAGTATTTGTTTTTAGTGTTGTTTCCTTTGAGTTTAGTATTTCCACTGCAGTTTCAATTTTTTTATTTTTTATTTTTTTTTTATGAATAAAAACAATCAAAATAGCTTTAATGAATTTTTCTTTCAATTTTCTTTATTTCTTTTTTTCGGTAGCTGCTGCATGAAGTGAAGATGCGGTTTGGGAAGGACCTTCATCTTAATCTAGAGACTGCTCTTCAAGTTCTGAACAGTTTACTTCAGCAAATTGACACAAACACAAAAAGTATGTTCTTTTTTTCCTTAACACAACCATTAGTTGCTTGGTTTGTTGAACGGTTACTGTAATAAATCTATTTATACCATGGTTTGTCTGAATATCTGATTCTGATCTGCTAAAAGGTGTGCATTAAAATAATTTGATTCACAGGTAGTTCCAGTCAGTTTAATTACAATTAAAGTTGAATGTGCTGCTGCAGTGAAATACATGCAAACAAAACACTTGCACATAGAGATCGGAGATTAAAGTAATGTGATATGTGAACTGAGACATTTTGCATATAATTTATAGTCCAAAATGCAATGCTGTTTTACATTTGATTACTTTTTTTTAATTCTGTACTTAAAATCTAATGCAAGACCTACCTAAAAAAAACTTGAAATCAGTTTATTTAATTTGTATCTTTACTCTGTTGTATTTATTTGTGCTGTTGCTTTTAGTTAGAATATTTTTAATAATATGATAATATATATATATTTTGAAAGTATAGTTTTTCCATCAACATAGCACATACAACGGTACTAAAACTGTGACTCTAAAACCATGAAACAAACAACTGTATAATCATTTGGCAGACGGACGCTTTCATTCAAAGCGACTTAGAATAGATAAAATCTATAAATAAATTTAAAACAAAGGGGGTGGACAGTTCAGCTTTTGAGTCAGAGCAGGAACCTTCAGGTAAAGTTTAAGCTATAAGCAAAACTAAACATGCTAGCTATACTCTTAGAACAATACATGAGCTTTTATGATTTATAAGGTCATCAGTAGTAGGACTGTGATCATTGGGACATACAATTTTTTGTATGTTTTTTGATTATTTTGCCGTTCACAATCTAAGGATTTGTATTTATTTTTTAAGTATAACCCAATTCAAACCACTGAAAGAGCCAAAGAGTTTAGCAGTCTGGTGGACACAATTCCACCAGGAGCACCAGTCACTACTGTCAATCATATATATACCAACCACTGTTTTAACATTGTTAACATTACATGAAACTCCATTATTAAAAAAATAGGATGCTAATTTCCTAAAAAATTAAGGACAAGCATGCAACACATCAAGGTGACGTAAAGTAGCACATACAGTTTGATGTTTAGCTTCATGCATGTTTCACAAGTTGTTCTTTTTAAGTAGGTAGCAGTATGTACACAGTATGCATTACGCAAGCTAATACTATATTTTAAACACAGCCACAGAAAGAATAAAAGACTATGGTATACTTACAGGTTAATGTAACCCACTGTATCCCAACGAGGCTGCATGCTTGCAATTCCTAGCAAAGCATCGACGTCTACACTGTGCCCTTGTGTAGAATCTGGCCTTAGTTCACCACTATTCAGTGAAAGCCACCTGGGTAAGAAGGAATGAGAGGAACTGTTTTAATAAAGTATTCCATCTTTCCATCCACTTCTCACAGCCTCCCTGACCCTCCGCTGTCAATCCCAGCCGTATGCTTCTCTTTCACAAGGTGAAACAGTTCAATTAAGCTTCACTCTTCCTTCTGAAAATACTTCCTTTCTTCAATTAAGGCCACTGAACAAACACACACTCCTGAGGAGCACGTCTGTAACTTGATGTTTTACAGATGTTCTGAGAAACGTTTTTCTAGATTCTCTCACTCCTCTGGAGAACAGCGGTTTTATGGGAGCATGTCCGCCGACACTGTGAACATCCTGTAGTTTTGTGTGACAAATATCAGTAAGAAACGTGTCGGAGTAATAAGTGTTTTATTTTCCAGCTGTCATGGTGCTCGCAGTCCTTTTTTAATGCAAATCATTTATTTCACACATCTGAGCTCACCTCTACCTGCTCGTGATTTTATACACATTTAAGTTTCCATTGTGTAATGTAACACATCCCTAAATAAAAGCAAGATATCAGTATGTGTTTTTTAAATGGAAGATTCTTACATGAATGTGTCTTATCTTAAGGATTTTAACAATTAAATGTAAATTAAATAAAATTTATTAGGAAAATCAGTTTTCCAAGCCATTATTGGTAGTTATGTTCGCCTTGCTCTCCAGGGGTCCCCTTCACACCCATTTATACACCATTGATTTAAAATTGCAGATGCAATTAGATTTTTATTTATTGCAACAATGTATTTAATTATTGTCATTATGGTGGTCTTAATTTGTTATAACTGTAACTTTATATTTAAATTTTGTAAATAATAAGCTAAATTAAATCCAAAACCTGGTGCCACAATTCTATGATTGCCAGGGTGTTGCTAAGATGTTCTTAATGAATTCAAGTGTGTTGCTTGAAACCGAGGCAGTGATATTAATGTTTATATATATATATATATATATATATATATATATATATATATATATAGTCATTTAGCTGACACTTTTATTCAAAGCGACTTACAAAAGAGCAATCAAAATCTACAAAAGAGCAATGATATGGAAGTGCTATGGCAAGTTAGGATTTTTAGGATGATGTTAAATCTGGATATAATAATTTTAAAAAAATGTTGTAAAACTTCAATTGAAGTACAATTTGAAAACAACAACAACAAAATTATAACAATTGAGGATTGCAAAATTGTGCCATTATTTTTTGATATACTAAGTGATTGTTTTGAATTCACAGCACATGCATAATATTGTTATTTAATAATGCAATAAATACTCACACTAAAACATTTTATATGTGTGCATTTAACAAGACAGTAATGAAAAATAGCTATATAGCCTATAGTATATTGTGACACTTATAAAAGTTGTCTCAAAATTATGCAAGTTTAAAATTGCATTGCCTCTGAACTTTTTCCCATTACTAGGTATAGATGTAATCGTCAAAGAATATTTAAAGTTAAGTGTTCTTTAAGAAAGAGTTACTATTAAAGCGTATCAGGTCACATGACCAGGTTGCGTTGATGGATTTGAACTAACATGGATGCAGAGCAACACTAACAGTTTGTATGGTCTAAGAGGGCGCACAGTAATTTATCTTTAAATTTGTTGTATTTTGTGTGTAGTGTTGTTTTATATCACTTTACGTGAGCAATGTGATGGGTTAATAGTGATGACATCGGATTCTGATTTGTTGCATGTGTTCACTTGTGTATCAGGGGACATTTACATGAGACTTTACATGCATTTTTTTCTCTTTTTTTGCTTTATATTTCAGGAGACTTAATCATTTTAAAAACTTAAATACTTGACCATCAGAGACATAAAATTACATAAGTTAAGATTATGTTTACATGCAACATCTCTTAAACATGCTTTTTGTACCATCCATGTTTATCTGACGCATAACCACCTTACTGTATGGAGTGAGTTTTGGTTCTTTATTACATGCGAGAAAATAAAAGATCTGAGAGAAAAAAAAAAGTTTGAGAGAAAAAGTTATCACACTGATAGCAAAAAAACATTTCATGAGAGAAAAAAGAATATTTGAGAGGAAAAGTTTTCATGCCAATAGCAAAAAATAATAATATTTGAGACTAAAAAAAGTTTTGAGAGAAAGTATTTTCTCATAGAACATAAAAAAATATACATTTGAAATTTTTAAAATTATTTCTGAGAAAAAAAATCTCTCTCAAAATACTTTGAAAAAAACTCTCAAATATATATGTTTTGCTATCAGTGTGAAAATATTTTCTCTAAAAAAAAAAAGTGTTTCTCTCGAAACGCTTTTCTTTGCTCTTGATGCAATTTCTTGCTCTCGTGTCAGGATTTTACTTTCACTGTGAGAATTGTGTCATGGGCGGGGCCACGTTCCTATTGGCCAGTCGGGTGAGCATCGTCTTGTCTTGGGAGTCGAACTGAATCATTACACCATTGTTCGGTTCACCTGCATAGATGCCGCCTCTGCCTTATGGATAGTTAAGTTGAGCAGTGAGCACGGACACTCCAATGTTTGGGTAAGATGATGACACACAGCTGGCTGAGCAAGTTCAGTATCACTGAAGACTAAACATTAAAAAATAGCACTCATATTCATGAATGAACGTGTATTATATTATTTGCTTGCTAATCGCTAGTAAAGCTAACCAGCCATCATGCTAGGTAAACTTGCAAACTCACCTGGTTTATACTATGTTTAAATCAAATGCCAAATTAATGTTTTGATTTAGATTTCACGCCTTATTTAGTGAGTAGTGAGCTAGTTTCTACCTTTGCACTTGCTAGCCTCAAAGCACCTGAAGAGTAACTGCTTGTTCTTACAACCTCCCGCACAACTTTCAACTAACGTTAGTATGCATGGAAGGTGGCAACCCTACAACTAGCTAACGTTAGACAGTGATTGACATACCGTTTGAAAGATTTAAAAGAAAAAATAATTACCATGACAGTACAGGCACAAACATATTTGTGGGTTGCTAATGTAAGAGTTAGTCCTAGACCTGCAATTTACCTTGTCAGCTCTAGACCTCGGCTAGATGGTAAAAAATATTTAGAATAAGCCCCGTGTAGCTGAGTTTGTGAGCTATACATGCAGTGTAGCTAAACATGTGCAACAACCATACAAAGACTATTTTAAACAAAACTAGGTGGGACACTTTCAAACGGTATATCAATCACTGCTCACTACTCACTAAATAAGGCGTGAAACTATCTAAATCAAAACATTAATTTGGCATTTGATTTAAACATAGTATAAACCAGGTGAGTTTGCAAGTTTACCTAGCATGATGGCTGGTTAGCTTTACTAGCAATTACCAAGCAAATAATATAATACACATTCATTAATATGAGTGCTATTTTTTAATGTTTAATCTTCAGTGATACTGAACTTGCTCAGCCAGCTGTGTGTCATCATCTTACCCAAACATTGGAGTGTCTGTGCTCAACTTAACTAGCCATAAGGCAGAGGCGGCATCTATGCAGGTGAACCGAACAATGGTGTTATGAATCAGTTCGACTCCCAAGACAAGACGATGCTCACCCGACTGGCCAATAGGAACGTGGCCCCGCCCATGACACAATTCTCACAGTGAAAGCAAAATCCTGACACGAGAGCAAGAAATTGCATCAAGAGCAAAGAAAAGCGTTTCGAGAGAAACACTTTTTTTTTTAGAAAATATTTTCACACTGATAGCAAAAAATATATATTTGAGAGTTTTTTTCAAACTATTTTGAGAGAGATTTTTTTTCTCAGAAATAATTTTTAAAATTTCAAATGTATATTTTTTTATGTTCTATGAGAAAATACTTTCTCTCAAAACTTTTTTTAGTCTCAAATATTATTATTTTTTGCTATTGGCATGAAAACTTTTTCTCTCAAATATTCTTTTTTCTCTCATTAAATGTTTTTTGCTATCAGTGTGATAACTTTTTCTCTCAAACTTTTTTTTTTCTCTCAGATCTTTTATTTTCTCGCATGTAATAAAGACACATTTCTAACTCCATATACTGCATCGCTTACTTTCCATTAGCATTTGCTCTCGAATGCACAGACTCAAGGGAACCAGCAGCAACTACTACAAAGTGATTTTACGCAGGAAAACATGTTTAGTATAAACTCCTGTCTGGTGGCTGTGTGTAGTGCTGCCAGCCATCACACAGCAGAGCTTCAAAGCACAGTGCTGGGACACGCTGAGAGCCGTGTGTTTACCACGAGACCCTCCTGATTCCAACAACAATCCGCCGAGACCACAGCTAGACAGAGTTAAGCCCAGCCTGGCCCAGGTTAGAGAAGCATGCCAAATCAAGTCTGTGACAAGAAAAATTAAGAGAGAAATGCATTTGGTACTATAAACATGGAAAAATATACAGGGTTTGCATATTCAATAAAAGACATCAGTGTTAGTATGATTTTGTTTTTGCAAAAGGAAGGAAAGTGGGCCTAACAACTCTCTAATCAATGCAACATGCATTGCTGTTATATCATTTTAAACATATGCATCAATAGATTTGTCTATTTACGTGTTTAAATAAACTAAAACATTTTTGCCAGAGTGTTGCTAAGCTGTTCAAATTGCATTGCATGTATTTTCAAATGCATTGCTTTGTAGTTGCTTGGCATTTTCTCTCTAAATAGCAACTCTCAAAATAACAGCAAGACTACTTTTCTAACATGTTATGTTTTTCTTTAATTAAAATGTACTTAATTACTTTCATTACTATTATATATCTTTAAATATCAATTTATGTATAAATTATAATTAATTAAGACATAAGTCAAGTTTATTATATAAATAAATACATATTTAGGATGGAAAAATACTCAATAAGTAACTTAATGAAATTATTGGTAGTTACATTTGCCTGGCTCTCCAGCGATCCCCTTCACACCTGCTTCTGCCACATTGATTTAAAATGTTGCCAGAGATATTTTATTTATTACGACTATGCATTTAATCATTATTGATATTATGGTCTTAATTGTAATCGTGATTAAACTCTAAATTATAAACGATAAGCTAAAGAAAAACTCAATTCCAGTGTTGTAAGGGCATTGCTTAGCTACTTTGACTATTATTTGCTCATTATTAACGTGGCTAAATAATAACAAAGATATTTTTCTAACATATTATTGCGTTTTTTTTTTTTTTACTTCATTTTTGCATTTATTACTATTATAACAATTTAAACATAAATGTGGTCAACTTACATATAAAATATACTTAATTAAGATATAATTCCAGTTTCTTACACAAACATATCTATCCGTCTTTCTATCTAAATGTGAACTGTAAGGAAATACTTGCAGTTTTTTTGCAGGTGTTTATTATTATACATTTGCCTGGCTCTCCAGCGATCCCCTTCACACCCGATTCTGTCCCATTGATCTAAATCTGTTGAATAATCAATATTCAGCAGCATACTCTCTCTGAACAGTGGGAGTTTTGTTCTGATCTTACTACAAATACAGAGGCTGCACTGCCAGGCCTTGGGGTGAACAGGCCGAGCGAGCGAAGGCGGCGTTTAGCATGGAAAGCGCTCATGCTGTCTTTATAAAGCTGTGGCTTTAGAGCTGGACCCTTACTGAATGTGCTGGTCCTCAGCTGCACTACAAACTCCACAGACACTTAGCCTTTCCTTTCCATTTTCAAGGTCTGCAAAAATAATTTGTCTGCTCATTAACCCACGAGCGATTCAGACCCATCACACAATCAGCGTCTAAATGAAACTGATGGAATTGCTCACATTGTCAGTGTCAAAGAAATCAGCTTATGTTGTATTCATGCCCGTCTTAAAAATTACTTCTTCATAGCAGATTTCATCAAAGAAAGAAAGAAAATTGATAGTCTAACTGTTTTAAAAGTATAGACCTATGCATATTTTAGATGCATCAGATTCATCAATGCATTAAATTAATAAAAGACCCCATAAAAGATTTTAATAGAAAAAGTATCTTTCTTCATTGAGAATCTTCAAAAATATATGTGCATTGTGATGAAATGAATATTGCAAAACATTCATTATTTTAAAGCATGGTTTTCCACTAACAGAATTACATATATTTCTAATCAAATGTTAATTTAAAAAAAATGTCACTGTTAAGTTAAGTTAAGTTAAATTAAACTAATCATCACTCAGGGAATTATTTTTAAATAAAAATAATAAATAACATGCTATACAATCAATCAAATATGAGGACAATTGTTTTTATTTATTGCCAACCATTTAAAAGTCACTGTGCAATTAAATTAAATTAAATTAAATTAAATTAAATTAAATTAAATTAAATTAAATTAAATTAAATTAAATTAAATTAAATTAAATTAAATTAAATTAAATTAAATTAAATTAAATTAAATTAAACTCAGGGAATTATTTTTAAATAAAAATAAAAATAAAAAAATAACATGCTACACCTATACAATCAATCAAATCTGAGGACAAAATATTTTTTATTTATTGCCAACCATTGCCTCCACAATCTCCATATCAGTGAGCCAGTATTATCCTACACTCATGTCGATTCTTCACTGCCTTCATGTCTTTCTGTCCACAAACTCCAAGTGAAAGGACAAAAGCTGTTTATCCGAACAGTAAAACTAGCCATGAGCTCGGAGAAGCAGAGGCTGCTGGGTTTCTTTAAGAAACAGAGAGACAAGTTCAGTCCCAGTGAGAAAGACCCTGACATCACAGCCTTGATTTAACTACAGAAAAATCAATACAACTTACAGAAACATTTCTTTTTTTTTTTTTTTTTTTTTTTTTATTATGCTGCTTGCAATGCCTTTTAAAAGTGTTTAAAAGACAGTATAATTTAATATAATTTTGTATTATTATTTATGTAAACAAATCTACACCCCCCCCCACAAAATCCAAAAAACAAAAACAAAAAAAAAACACATCACAGAATTTATTATCGCTGTTCTAAACTGGAATAAAATAATAGTATTCATGCTACACCTATAAAATCACTCAAATCTGAGGACGAAATAATTGTTATTCATTGCCAACCATTTAGAAAGTAACTTTGCCTTGTGAAAATAAAATAAAATAAAATAAAAATATAAAGTAACTGTACATTGTGAAAAATTAAATTAAATTAAATTAAATTAAATTAAATTAAATTAAATTAAATTAAATTAAATTAAATTAAATTAAACTCTATGTGTATTTATTACTTAGTGGTATAAAATGTCCTTGACTGTACTTTTTAAATAGAGGCAAACCAAAAAAATAAGTTTCCTTAACAGCTATTATCTAATTCTAAGTAAAGTGACTACGATTTGAAGGAAAGCACAAAACTACTTTTTATTTATGTTGAAAACACTTCAAATTGAGTTGCACATCACGCGCAGAAGTCTTGAGCGTCTCTCCACGCCGACTCGAGAAAGGACTCTTACCTGAAGGGACTAATGGGAATTGAAAACAAACAGCAAACACTTGCCGTGCCAAGTCATTTTTCAGCAGCGTTTAAAAGCCTTCGTCTGTCGAAACATATCCTGTCAGCTGGGATGAAACCGACTCTGCAGAAGAACACGAGAGAAGCAGTTTCACACCAGAGAAGATGAGGAGAGCTCAGGAGACAAATGTTTGAGTTTCCCGTGATCTGACGTAAAACAAGCTTCATCTCTGTGTCGGCTGCAGCTTCTCTCGTACCATCTCTCCAGGGATTAATTGGATCTGCCATCCAATAAAGGCAGAAAGAAAACACAAGAAAATAAATGACAATGATTTCCAGCCTCCTGTCCTCATTTGTCTCATTTCAGTTTGAGAGTCAGACTTAAAACAAGGCCTGTCCTTCCTCTCTCTTTCAGGTTTTACCTTCCACACAACCTTGAGTGCTGCATGCAAGAAAACACACATACTATACAATTAGTTATTAATTATAGGTTATAGCTTATTTGAAAATATCATCAAATCTGTTTACCTTAAAGCCCTGGTTCTCTGAAATGGTATGAGCTCTGTTTTGATGGGTCACATGCCACAGGTAGGAAAAAAAAAACAAATAATATTATAAAAAAAAAAAACTTTTTGCAAAGTTAGAATAGCCAAATAAATATGATTATATTCTGCAAACATAAAAAAAAATGTATGCATCAAAGTAAAAAAAAAAAAAACAGAATAAAACACAATATTTTACATTAATTAAAAAAACATAATACATAATATATTCATTTATTTAAAAATGTTTTAATTTATATAGTTATACAACTAAGAAATATATAATTCCTAAATTATGAATTACATCATTGTATAACAGCATTTATTTTTAATATCCCTTGTACTTGCAATTGTCATGAAATGTAATAAAAATAAGCATTTTATGCCATTATATAACATGATCAATACATGCCATATGCAAAGTGATTAGGGTTATTATATTTCACTAAAACTAAATAAATAAATAACATTGTTACTTGAAATAAAATAAATGTTAACTGAAATAAAATAAATGTCTTATAAAATTATACTCTTTATAATAAATGAGTATTTATTATACGCTTGTAGTGCGAACTAATACTCAACGCTCATTAATGCATTCATCTCTGTGGAGAGAAGCTTCAAGCCACAGCATAGTATTTTATTTCATTTATTTTTTCGCAATAATGAATGTTGGATAAGACTAAAAGTCTGAAAATAGGATAAGAAAAAAAAAACTAAATCTATACATAAAAATCAAAGCAAAAAAAAAAAAAGATGCGACGTGACCTTCATGAATCAAAAAGGAAACAAAATGATGAAATCTGTCAGTTTGAATACAGAATAAATCCCCGGGATATAAAAGTGTCTGTAGTTGAAGAAACTGTGAGAAGTGAAAATATGTCTCCATTAAGATATGGCAGGCACAAAGCCTTTTAACGCTGCACTTCTTCAAAAGATCAGTTGTCTGCTTTTGCTAATTCTTACCAGCGGATCCATCTTTGCTCCTGGATAACAGAGTGACATCAAACGGACGTCTGAATGAGACATCAAAGTTGCCTTCATCTTCTTCTGGTCCTCTAAACCGCATCCAGAGCCAAAAGTCAGTGGATCGGGTTTTCACCTCACCATCTGCTGCCTGCGCATTGATCGAGGAACACGGCACACGTTTAGCTTTTGAATTTATATTCAATTATAGCTTCTTTAAGTGTTTCACTCGGGTTTCACAGTCTAGTTACAAACTCTGTGTCAGACAATGCAATTGCAAATGAGAAAAACAGAGACGAGTGTTTCTGAAATGAAATACAAATAGAGAGAGATCTCAGAGAGACTGACTGTCCAGGCGTCAAATGAGGAGGGGAAACACTTCAGTGAGGTCCGGGACGACTGGAAGAGAAATTTACACAGATATTAATCTGACTGAGAAAAAAAAGAGCATGAAAAAACTAAAGCTGCATGAGCTTGAAACACAATATTCATGTACATCATCAAAAAATGTAAACGATATAAACTTTTTTTAAACTTGCATTTGAATTCACATTTATCTAAAAAAAAAATATTGCTTATAAATTATGGAGCATTATTTTTTTTAGTTTTGCAACCTGTTTACTACTACTACAAAATAGACAATTAAATGTGATATATATATATATATATGTATATGTAGATGTATGCAAAGCAGCCTAAGACGATAAAAATTAACTACTAAAAATACTAAACAAATACTGCAGCAATTTACTAGATACCACAATCATGATATAAACTCAATAAATAATGCATGATAAAAATAATGCAAAATAAAAAACACTGTTGCCAAACATTGCTTTTATTTCAGTAAATCTGGATGCTCTCATATTGGTCAAGCTGATTTCTGTGTGCATTTATAAGCATGTGTGTCAATATTTATTGTTGTAAACAATGTCCCCATTTTCTCTTGATATAACATCTCAAGAAATATGGATCATTTAAAAGTGCATTTAAATGATCTGCCAGTGGGGTAAGTAAAAGTTGAATTTACTTACCCCACTGGCAGATAATTTTACGTGTAAAAGGCTGAATTCATTTGATAACAATACATCAAAAACAGTTATATTGTGACATATTATTACAATTTAATATAATTGATTTCTATGTGAATATTTTGTAAAATGTAATTTATTTCTGTGTATTTTCAGCATCATTCCTCCAGTCTTCAGTGTCACATGATCTTCAGAAATCAGAATAATATACTGATTTGCCGCTCAATTATCATTTATGCTCAATTACTAATAATAGTGCTTAATACCAAGTAAAAGCAATTACAATTAAATAATGCACTTTTCTTTTGAAAATATTTGTTTCGACTATTCAAACACTTTGGAAACGAACCATTTCCAGATCCAAAGGCTATTCTATGTTGCAGAATGACAAAAGAAAGCGTGTCTGTCTGTGCCGTGTTGGTTGTATGACTCGAGGTCTTGAACTACTGTAGAGCTTCGTCTCGGTGTGTGAAGGTCACATTTCCTGCTCTAATCTTGGAGGAAGGACCTGCTTTGTGCTCCCTTCAACAAACCAATCCTGTTATAGGCCTCCACATCCTCCCAGCAATTTACCTCTGATTAAGCAATTCATCTGCAGGAGCGTTTGAGACATGCTTCCCCCAGCGTAGCCGCTCTGTGTGCCCGGCTAAGTCCTGTTGCTTTGAATGCATCTCCAGAGGAGAATTATCTAGGAGCAGAGAGCCTATGCAAGGAGAAAGGCCAGATTTCACGAGCTTATCTCTCCTCTCCTCCACGATCCTGATGGGGCAGAAAAGGAGGAAGCCTTCGAAAGCCCTTCAGAAAACGGCAGACGAGTTAACCTGAGTCCCAATCAATTAGCTGGACAGAGAGTGTGGAGAGCAGAACGGCTTTCCTGGGGAGGAACTACACCTTTCCCAATCCGTTCGGGCAGGTGTTTTGGATTTCAGGGGGTTTGAGGTGCTGCTCCGTTCCAAAACCTAGCGAGCTGACTACATGGGCAGCTTTAAAGGGGAAATTTGCACAAAAATGAAATTATTTATGCTGTTCCAAACCTCTAGTTTCTTTCCTGAACTTTCTTTGTGTTTCGCCCATCAATTAAAACCATCAAGACAAAGTTGCATTTTATGAAAAAAAAAAAAAAAAGTTAAAATAAAACTGGGTTTTCATTTTTGGGTGACCTATCCTTTTAAAGCATCGTCTGTTTACAGGGTGTTAAAAAAATTGGCATGAACTACTGGTCAAGTTTGGAGTAATTTTAAAAACAAAAAAAGCAATGAAATACATAAAAAAATATTACTACAGTTATCTATTAATACAGAGTTTTCCAGGAGAATATATTGTAAAATGTAATTTATTCCTGTGCTCAAAATCACATTTTCAGCATAAATTACTCCAGTCTTCCGTGTCACATGATCCTTCAGAAATCATTCTGCTCAGGCTTTTTTCAAAAGCATTATAAAAGTGTAATTTTTGAACAGCACTGTATTTTGGGACACTTTTTAGTTCCCTGAGTAGGGTTTAGAACAGAGTTTGAAGGTTTTGTGCAATGTTTTACTTAAAGTGCTTTAGAAAGTTGAAGAATTCTTCAATTCTTCATAGTTCTTCATATCTTTGTACATTACATTTAAGAAATAATAGTTTTTGGTTTACTGAATCATCAGTCAAAGGGACCGAAAGAAATTCAGCCTTCAGAAGACATGAATTATTCCAAGGTGCTACAAGTAATGTTTTCCACTTTACGAGCACCAAAGGATGATTTCTTTGATCTTTGGAAATAAAATAGCTCATTATTTCATGAAAACACATGTTCCTGGAACTTCTAGAACTAGAGTGTCCTCAAAAGTGTCCAGTGAGCATTCACTTAAGATAATAGACACAATTAGATTAGTCTAGATTTAACAGGGATTGTTTCATTTCTCTGTCTCAAAGATCCTGTTTATATATATATATATATATATATATATATATATATATATATATATATATATATATATATATATATGCATGCATATGAATGCACATCAATATCAAACGCATCGGCTGACCAGCAATCACAAAATAATATAAGGTGGTAATATCTATTAAATAATGAAATAATCAACCCAAGTGGCATTTTCATAGAAAACTTGCACAGCACACTTTTCAAGGAAACAGTAAAAAAAGCTTTTCAAAGGAGTGGAAGAGAGAAGTACTAGCTGTTTCCAGGCGTGGAAGTATCGCCCTGCGAGACTGTAGCATGAAGCAGCTGCTCCGCTGCCAACATCAATCATCATGAGACGCCACAGGGACACTGCACTGAACACACCAGATACTTGTTCACCACCAAAGACATTCAAAGCTTCTCTGCGATAAACACATACACACACAAACTGAGCTCTTACTCTGCCCATACAGCTAAAAAAAAAAAAAAAAAACGAAAACATCTTCAGATATATTTGAAATGAATAAGTGCATTTGTATTAAATACTAAATTACAATTCTGTTTTGATTAAACAAGCAAAATACAAAATAAAATAAATAAATAAATTCATAAAAAATAAAATAAAAACAATTACATATATATACAACAAGTACATATATATATATATATATACAAAAATATTAATTATTATATTAAATATTGTCCAAATATAAGTTAAATTTTTTTTTTATATATATACAAAATACATCTGAAATGCATGCATTTAAATATATCTCAAAATAAATTAGCAATGTTTCTCTGATATATATTTCACCAATTTTGGTGAGAATTTTTTTTATAAAAAAAAAAAAAAGAAAAAGAAATATATATATATATATAATTTATTTCTTTATTCCTTTTTCATATTTGACGGTTTAAATTTCTGTGCTGCAAATATTTTGTGAATCTCCCAAAGCTGTCTTTATGCTTATGTGTGAGAATATGAGAGCATGCACATGCACTAAACTACACCGTCTGTATTGCATTTCATATAGCATATAAACAGAAGAATGCATGTAGTGTTATTTGTTTTCAGAGATATTGGAAACAAGTTATTGTTCTGGGAGTTGTACAGCTTCGGCTTTGATTCAATATTTAGAAATGTTTCCCATAAAAAGCAACTGTACTGTTATGAAGAGCAGTTCAAATAAAGGCACCAATCCTTTCAGCGTACAACTCACTGAAACATGGAAAAGAGGTAATAAACAAAAAATGTATAGTGTTTAGACTAGATTCTTTTACCTTTTTTAAAGTAAATATGAGTGATGCTTACTCACGGAAAACAATACGAATGATGCAGGATGGTTTCTTTTGATCTTGCATGAAAAGAGTTTTATTAAGAAAAATGCATTACTGTTAACAAAAGAAGTAGCACAAAACACATGATTGGATCATTCAGTGAAAATTAATGAAAAGTGAAAATTATGACATGCATTTTGTAATTAACAAAATGTTACATACTAATCGATAATTGTGAAATAAAAACAGCGGTCAGAATTATGGAGAAAAGTTAAAATGATGAAACGACAAAATTAAGAGATAAAAAAAAAATTGTGAAAAACTCATAATTATGATATTGTCAAAAGTATTAGATTAAAAAGTCATAATTTTGAGATACAATTCAAAATTAGGAGTCAAAAAGATTAAATGATGAAATACTCTCATAATTATGAGATTTGTGAACCTATGAGATAAGTTAAAAAGATGATAGTTTATTATGAAACAAAAGCTGAAATTCTGAAATACTAAGTAAAAATTATGAGATTCAATAAAAAAAAATATGGGACAAAAATGTATTTCAAAAATGAAATACTCCCCTAGTTACGAGATAGTCGAAATTATGAGATAAAAAGTTACAATTATAAAATGCTGTCATAAATATGAGATTGTCAAATGATAAGACAACATTATAACATACTAATTATAATTGTAAGTATACAGTGTATAATTATAGGTATAATGGTGAAAGAAATTCTAATTTGTATTATATATATATATATATATATATATATATATATATATATATATATATATATATATATATATATATATATATATATAAAGTATATTATATTTATTATATTTATTATATATGCTTTTTTTTTTTATGTGGTGAAAAATGGCTTCAATACTGGTGACTCTTATTTTACCTTATTTATTTTTTTGTCCAAAAGAAAAATTGAATACAAATTTGAATAAAAATCTTCTGTGCTGTTTGCGCTGGCCTTTTATAGCTTCCCAGAATCCCAAAACCTCTTTTCCACGAGGCTGCTATTGGCACAGAAAACATGATAAAAGCCCTAGAGGAGGAATTATTCATGTCTGGAGCACAAATGTTGCTGGACGATGCAAATACTCTTATGGGCAAATGGTACTAGTGATGTTTGACTTAGCAAACACTACAAACTGGAATCTCTCTAAAGGAGATGCATGCCTTCATACGGTTAATGTGTGTGTAGTTATTGAAGTTATGCAACATTGGACGGTCTGTCCACTGTTACCCAGCATCCTCTGCTGCAATCAAATGTGTATGGTCCAAGATAAAAGACATCAAAGCATGCAGCACTAATTCTTCAATATCTAGAAAGCAATATCCTAAAAGCTACGATGCACCGCATAAAAAATCGATACGTTTCGTTTTCGTGTCACGCAGCATTGCTCATTATGTCACACGCTGGGAGAAGTTCACGGTGAGTTTGATCCAAGACAGAAACAGTGGCAAGAATTCAAAGATCCAAAAAGGGAAAAGGTCTGAAAATGTACAGCGGCCCCCCAAAAACTATTTTAACACTCTAGTCTCAATTAAAAATGTCTGGATATACATAACACAATAAAATAATAATATTACTTTTCAGCTGTCACCAAGGCTGTACAGGCTTAAAGTTAAAGTAAACCAATAGACCCATAAACGAATGTTAATGTAGCCTGAAATCTTGAAAAATAATCAGTAATTGAATGCTCCTTTATGTTAAAATAGTAAAGGTTACAGCAATAAAAGCAAATTAGAAAACGAAGGGTTAAAACAGTCTCTGGAGGGTGAACTTGAGCTTTCAGCTTTGCATCAAGGGAATAAATTACATTTAAAATGCAATCAAATAATAATAATAATAATAAAGAGTTATTTAAATGCTAATGATATTCCACAATATTAGTGTTTTTTCTGTGTTTTCAATCAAATAAATGCATCCTCGGTGAGCATGAGATAAAAACGGTCCCAAACCTTTGAGCAAATGCATTGATTTTAATATCTGTCCTGGACTGGTGTCATTAAATACAGATTCCACTAAACAAAACATCAGTTCTCGTTCACTTTAGCCCTTTTTAAAGAACACTGGAACCACAAATTACCAGATTGCCCTCACTGACCGAGAACAGCTCAGAAACATTACGAATGATAATGTCAATACAAACCCATCCATGCTGAATTACTCTTCCAGTCCCTCATCTATTGTGGTCGAGATGGACATCAATCAATGTTAAACAAGCTTTAAAACATGCAAACCAGTACAGGTTTCATTACAAAAGAGCATTTCTTAGGTTAACTCGGCTGGTTGAGGAACTAATCAACTGCTTAACGGCTGATCGGAATGAAAACATATGATCAGCTGGGTCTTGATATGAAGTTATAAGTATCCCGTCTATGAAAGCATGATTAAAAAGTTACAATTATGGCAAAAAGATACAAAATTATGACAAATTGAAATTTTGAGAAAACTCAAAATTCTGACGTTATTATGAGAAAAAGGTCAAAATAAGACAATCATAACTGTGAGATAAAGTCAAAATTCTGACGTTATTATGAGAGAAAGGTCAAAATAAAACAATCATAACTATGAGATAAAATCAAAATTCTGACGTTATTATGAGAAAAAGGTCAAAATAAGACAATAATAACTATGAGATTAAGTCAAAATTCTGACGTTATTATGAGAAAAAGGTCAAAATAAGACAATAATAACTATGATATAAAGTCAAAATTCTGACGTTATTATAAGAAAAAGGTCAAAATAAGACAATAATAACTATGAGATAAAGTCAAAAGTTTGAGGTGAAAATACACAACAATGAGATCAATTATGATTTAAAAAGTCAAAATCGTGAAACATTTATAAATTTGGAATTCTGAGAAAAACAAAAAGTCAAAATTATGACAATTCTAAATTATGAAATCATAACGAATTCTGATATACCCCGTCAAAATTATGAAATAAACTCAAAAGCATGTTATAAAAAAGCACATTTATGAAATAAACGGTCAGAGTTATGACGTTAAAAAAAAAAACATGATGAGATTAAAACCTTGATATAATGAGATAAAAAAAATTGAAATGTCATAATTTCATCTTTTTATCTCACCATTATTACATAATGAGATACAATAAATATGATTATTTATATAAAATAAAACTTTTCTCTCTCATACTGGTGTATCCTTTTTTCACCTTCCTTTTATTTTCAATGACAACCAAACAACTACATAAATAGTACATGTGATGAAATAAATGTGTCATAAAAAGCTCTGACTGCATTTGCACCGGCCTTTTAAATCTCGCAAGAAACCCAAAGATACTTTTCTGTGTGGCTGGCGTTGGCATTTAAAACATGAGAGCCCTGGAGGACAAAAAAAACAAACAATTGCATGGTCCTTCAGCCACTAACACTGTTAACACTCACTAACCTGCAACTACACTCGTTTCCTCCGGCCCTTGAGTAACACCTACAGAACTCTATTCAGACCGATGCTGTCTATATCATGCTGCGGCCGCTTCACGCTCCCCGCTGGCTCACAGATGCTTCTGCTCCAGAAACACACACACACACTCATAAACGCAGACATACAGACACATCCTCACTGCAGGCCTTTGATGGCTACCTCAAGTTCATCACCCCTGCCAGGCCGAAACGCCAGCCTTTAGCACCATACGGTAAATCACGTTCACACTGGGCAGCGGCAGAATGACAGATTTAGCGCAGCAGAAACAGAAACATTCTACAGTAATGGGATATTAGATGTGGAACTGTCAAACATCCAATAGCGGGTCAGTGAACTGGCCTTCTGGTGAAGTATAGATAGCGCACGGCTGCTGCTCCAGAAAAACTGCTGGGCAAAACAGCATCTATCTACAAAGTCCCTCGCAGGATGCGTTTGTTAAGCGTCTGCAGCGGGAGCCTTACAGAGACTAGAGGGGAGAAACTGCAAAGACAGAAATAGCATCTGCAGGAACATATAATTCTAGAGCAGTGTATAATGAAATATTTTTTGCATTATTACTGTATCTTTTTGAAATAGGCTGCAGAAAAGGACCTGGCAACATGTTAAAACAACTCAGATAACCTTAGCAACTATATATATATATATATATATATATATATATATACAGTGCGTCTGTGTATATATCCTGGCAATCAACCAAAAATTTTTTTGCATGCACAAGCTGGATTTCTTTATAAAAAATTATATATGCAAAATAAGTTTTGCATATATTAGAAGCATTACAAATCACGTTTTGCATGCACACACAGCATTTTCTTAATAAATCTATAAATAATATATTTTTTTAAATCACAAGCTTTGCATGCACAAAGAGCATTAATGAATATATATATATATATATATATATATATATATATATATATATATATATATAATTTAATTTAATTTATGCATTTAGCAGGCGCTTTTATCCAAAGCGACTTACAGTGCATTCAGGCTATCAATTTTTATATATCAATATATTAATATATACATATATACATATATATATATTAAATCAAATAAGTTTTGCACGCACAAGAAACATTTTTTCATGCATGAACAGCAAACACTGAGTATTTTAAGAAAACACTTAAAACTGCATAGCAACAGCCTGGCATCCACCTACTGTAAAACACACACATTTTTCATGCACAAGAATAAACACTTTTCAGTTTCCTCATAAAACTTAAAATTCTAGTTTTTAACTTCAATTACTCTCTCGAGACTCAGGTGCAATATTAAACTGTCAATTTTCTGCTTCATCCATTTCTCCAAAAGCAACATCCTGGAAACCACCCAAAACGCACAAGTTTTGCATTCACAAGCAGCGTTTCCTTATAAAACATAAACATTTAGTTTTAACATCAAGTATTTTTTTTATATATATATATAGAATCGATACGAAACTGCTAAAGATCCTTTTTGGGGGGGGGGGGGGGGTTCGAAACTTCTCTGGAAAACACTTTCTGAATCTCTGACCTTCTCTATCTTCCTCATTTTGCTCGGACAAAAGGGTAGATTAAGCGGCGCGCTCCACAAATGTAAATCAGCCCTGGAAAGATCAAACACAGAGAGGCGGTTTCGCCCATCGGTCCACAGCATTTAACTCCATATCTGAATTGAGTGTGTTACAGTGATTCCTCATAAAACCCTGCAAGAATCAGGAGTGATATTTGCCTAAACACTCCTCTATCTCTCTATCACATTATCTTTCTCTCTCTCTGACTGTCTGAACCCACAAAAATGATGAAATTGTCAAATATTTCAACTCAATGTTGGGAAAATGCGGGGAAAATCTGTTGTAAAATAAAGCAATGCAAGAAATACAAACAAAGCATAATTTAAAGTAATATATATAAGTTTTGCAATTAAATAAAAAATAGACCATTTAAGTCATTTAAATTTAAGTTTGCATTGCAATATTTAATTATTTATTTATGTATTTAGAAATGCAATGCAATAAAACAAAACAATATAGCATATGACCAACTCCTAGCATCACAGCGACAACTTTTTCACAACTCAAGCACCGTTTACTTGAGGAAATGTAAAAATACTTTATTTTGCATGTGCACACATATTATTCCTTTCATTTGACACATAAATAAATCAAACATAATTTTTTTTTATCCCTCGGTAGACTGTAAAATAAGGTGCTTCTGTATTTAACCATTCATTATAAATGGAAACAGCACACCAGCCAAAACTCCATCAGGTATTTCTCGTTCGCTTGCACACAGCACAGAGAACATAGACTAATGCTCGCAGAAATATGAGCTATGAGATCTTTTTTATTAGGCGCCTGTCTGAAATAATTTACCTCTCTCTTTCATAAACTTTTGCTGTGCTTAACCGCCGTCGTGAGGAAAAATTGAGTAAGTCGTTAAAATTCTGTTACAAAAAGTGGCTGTAAAATAAAAGGCTTGACCTCTGAAGAATACAGGGCAGCGTAGGTCCAGATTTCATGTAAATCTGAGAATAACCCACTAAAGATGAGAGCAGGTGGTGAATATTTAGCTGTGCATTTGCTTAGTCAACAGACGAGGTTAAATGCAACATTCTGTGTGTGTGTATGTGTGTGTGTGTGCGCGTGTGTGCGTGTGTGTGCGTGTGTAATTTTGTAAAAATTCTTAAATCAATCAGTAAACAAGGTTCCAACAAAAATGGCGTCTTCCTAACAAAAAAAAATAGTCTTCCTAACTCCCCAAAATATGATTATATACAATTATAGAGCAAACACAGCAAGTGAGCACAAAGCTGAAGCAGGAAGTGAAATTTGTAAGCATTAGCAATAGATCTGATGAATACGTGATGCACATCTTGTTTGACTGAATTAAATGATATTAACATTTCAAACAGGCCACATTTTCTCCAACTGCAATCATTTGCCATCATTGTATTCATTGGAGAACCTATAAGATTTTTAAGTATACTTTATAAAGCAAGTATAGTAATATTAATGTACTAGTTGCATACTTCTAAGTGTACTATTTCGATACTATTTGGTACTAAATTGGACATGTTTTTAGTTCATAATAGCATACTTCTCGTATCTTGTAAACTTTTTGAACTAGTTTACAACTAAGTGAAGTTATAGATATTGATGATTTACTACTGCAAATATTTTTAATATTATTATAGTTTATCCTTACAAAAAAACTATGCACTGGCATGGTAAAGTGATGTATCATCAAATACTGTGGTAATATG
Source organism: Carassius auratus (assembly GCF_003368295.1). Classification (NCBI taxonomy): domain Eukaryota; kingdom Metazoa; phylum Chordata; class Actinopteri; order Cypriniformes; family Cyprinidae; genus Carassius; species Carassius auratus. The sequence goes on from NC_039248.1 coordinate 23,301,587, forward strand.
TCCATGGAATACATAAAAAGAAAGAAACATTAACACCATGGTACTTTTTGTAAGTAAAACCGAGAGCTGCTGGAGTGGATCTGCTGATTTGTAATTCTTCATGGCCCAAATCACTAAATGCTCTCCAAATGTCCATTCAGCACTTCCATGCTTCAACAGGCAATTTATAACAGGTAAGAGTGTGTTTAAATTATTCTTACTCTGTGAAACTTCTGTCTGATTGCTTTTTCCTCTGATCCTTGTAAAAACATCTTTTAGCATATTACCCAATTAAAATGGGCCTAAGAGGTTGAAAAGCGAATGTACTCGAAGCCCCGGAGGATTGTGTCGTCCATCTATGAAAACTGCAACTGGATTTGAGAAGATTTCATTTGGATTTAGACTTCATGCTTCAGAGTCTATTCTAGAGAGACTGGGCTGCTTTGAGTCTAATTTCAGACCACTAAGAAAATGATTTTCCATACTGCTGAATGCACTGTAGTCTGAAACGTTTCAGGCAAAGATTTTGTTCTGGGTTGTCAGTTTTTTCCCACATGAAATGAGACATCTAACATTAATCTTAAATAATCTCCCTAAACACTAATAGCATGTAACTTACCATAATTATTGCTATGACGGGACATGATGACCCTGCAATGCAATGCAATGCAATTAAAAAAATTAAAATAAATAAATAAAAAAATTAAAATAATAATAATAATTTACGTAAAATACAGTTTCATTTTTTTTTCCTTTCTTTTTTTGTCATGCATAAAAATAGGCATAATTTTAAGCAAAATATAGTGTATTTTTTATATATATTTTTAATGTATTTTTTTATTTCCTTTACATATAAAAATAATATAAATAAAATATAATTTCTTATTTTTTTGTTATTAAATTAAATTACATTAAAATAGGAACCACTTAAATTAAAATATAATAAATAAATAATAATAATTATATATATATATATATATATATATATATATATATATATATTGGTGAAATATAACCTGTGCATGTTTCTGTGAGATTCACTAGTTTCTAAATCACAGTCAGTTCAGTCAGGTAATATGTAAATGTCCAAGCACGTTTCCGCAGCTTTACCTATTCCCTCATGATATCCTTGGTGAATTTGTCTTAAACGTGCTTGACAGGAACATTATCCTCAATGTCAAGACTCAGATTCACTACATGCAGTGAAAATATGCCTTGGACGAAAAAAATCACCCCATTTAAATAATAAATGAGAGACCTCGCTCAACCTTTCTCCTCGGGTTGAAGGAGGTGATGTATGGTGCCCCGGCGGGGACATGCGGTGAACCTGAACTGAGGCAGTCAAAGGAAGCTGATGAAAAGAAGCAGGTCCTCGGACCAAAAGCCTCAAGTCTGAGTGAGTTCGACTTTATCTCCTACGAGTGGGAACATAATCATTTTGAAAGGAACTGTGGCGGACATATGTACATCAGATTAGGAACAAGAGTGAGAGAACCAGAAAGTGAGTGTAATCAAATAACTTTAGTTGATGCAGTCCATCTCCCATCATGCATCAGGAAATCAGAGCCTTTAGGGTCAATGAAAAAAAGTCGTTTGCAACCCAATTTACTTCCACAATCTGACCTACTTTTAATTGAAACGTGGTATTCAATAAGAAAAAAATAAGTGAAAATCAATTACGTAATCATAATAAAAACTTAAATATAACAAAATAAATGAATGCAGTTGAAGTGGGGTTTTTTTTCCTTTAGATTCAATGTCACTTTTTATTATTTTTTATTTACAAAAAAATGTATTTTAATAATTTTGTAATTAATATAATAATAATAGTGGTATCACATTAAAATAAAATTAATTAATAATACAAATTGCATAATAAAATAAAATAATTAATAAGGTTGAAGCAGTTTTCCTTAGATTTAACTCTCAACAAATAATTTTTTTTTTAATAAAATAAAATAAAATAAAAATAAATAAAATAATTAAAATTAAATTAAATTAAATTAAATTAAATTAAATTAAATTAAATTAAATTAAATTAAATTGAATTAAATTAAATTAAATTAAATTGAATTAAATTAAATTAAATTAAATTAAATTAAATTAAATTAAATTAAATTAAATTAAATTAAATTAAATTAAAAAATGATTTACCTTAGGAGAAATCAAATTTATTGTTTTGTTTGTTTGTTTGTTTGCATAGGTGAAATACAGCCTGTGCAAGTTTCTGTGAGATTCAGCTTTTTCTAAATCAGACCATGTGTAAACATCCAAACACGCTTCCTCAGATTTATCTCTTCCCCTATGAAATTGGTCTTCAATTTATTTTATTTACAAATGAAAAATGGTGTTCAGCAATGGATGAGAAGTATGTTCATCCATAAAGGTTTATTGGATTGAGAAAATATGCTGTTTTTATACCACAAAGAGAACGAGATCTGAATATCAGTTTTCTAAAACAACATCTAAACAGTTCTTTGACTTCTGCTTAACATTTTCCAATAGCTGCACGACCTTTGCACAAAGTTATTTCAGAAGCACGGCAAGTTAATGCATTTAGATGAAAGATGATTCATTCTCAATAAAACTAGAAACATGCATTAATAAAGCAATCCCATTTTGATTTCACATTGACTTTCAAGTAAATAATGACTCATTTATAAGTACCGTATCATTTAATAACAGTTTCACCTGCACTGAAAACTCACATGTCTTTTTATAGTCTCCCAGCTGTTTTAATTAAACTCTGTCTGACATTGAGTTATAAATGAACCACCGTTCACAACAGAATGATACCATATTGATAAATAAATAATGAGAGCGTCCGGCTGTATATACTTCTCTCCTTCTTCCAGCTAACCTTTGAGCGACAGTGAAATGTTTCTCTAATCATTCATTACAATGCTCAGTATTGAATTTCTGTTGCAACGTTCTTGCTTTGCATAGAGGCGGCCAATTAATCCAAATCCCTGACCGCAGCCCACAAAGACAATACGAGACAGAGAGACACTGACTAATGCGATTAATGCGGCGCGGGCCGCCTGCGAGGGGCTTGTGACGACGTCCGGCTCTCTGAACATCACATGGCCTCAAAACCTCGTCCAACCAGGTGCATGAAATGTTAAGCTGCTTTTTGTTAAAGGTTCAAACAAGGTAGAAAGTGTTTCTTTAGGATAAAATTAGCCCTTTGTTTGGTGGAAGTGAAAACACGGCTGTGCAGTTATCACGGAACGACTTTAATTTAACATTTCAGGATAGCATACACTAATTTAAACTGTCTGAGGTTAATGACTCCATCAGTTTAAATGCAATGAGCGTTAATCATTTCCAGCTTGTTCTGCTTTGGTGAAAACCTAGTTTGCTCAATGCATTTGCGTAACACTAACTTGAATTTCCTATTTTAATTATAAAATATATTATTCAATTATTATTACAATTTTTTTCACATTTTACATTAAAAAATTCCAAGTTAATAATATATATATATATATATATATATATATATATATATATATATATATATATATATATATATATTACTATTATTATTATTATTATATAATTATTAGGTTTAAAGTGTGTTTTGTTCTTTACACTTTTGTCACTTTTTACTTATTTTTATGCTTTTCATGTTCTAGATTTTATAATGATTTAATATTTTTAATAATTAATATTATAATATTATTGTAATATTATATTAGCTTAACACTAACTTGAATTTCCTATTTTAATTATAAAATATATTATTTAATTATTATTATAATTTTTTGTACATTTTACATTTAAAAATTCCAAGTAAATAATTGGAATTATATATATATATATATATATATATATATATATATATATATATATATATATATATATATAATTTTATTTTTAAGAATATTATATTTGTTATATACGTTTAAAGTGTGTTTTGTTCTTTACACTTTTGTCACTTTTTACTTATTTTTATGCTTTTCTTGTTCTTGACTTTGTAATGATTTAATATATTTTGTAATAGTAGTCATCATAGTAGTAGTATTAATAATAATAATATAAAAATAATGCAATTATTAAGTTTAAAGTGGGTTTCGTTCTTTACACAATCCAACAAACTCTATGCAACTTTTTATAGTATCTATTTTTAATAATGAAAATACAAATACAATAACACAATTGAATTGTTGTTGAAGTGTTTTGTTGTTTTTGTGATAATAATAAAAAATGTAAATTAAAAAATATATAATTAATAAAGCTTAAATGTCAGAGCAAATTTCTGAATGTCTGCTATATGCTTCCATTTAAAAACAAAGACTTCATAAAATACAGTAACATCTTCAAGAAAAGGCGAAAAACCTTGCCCCTCAAACACATTCTTTTTCTATACTTTTGACTTGATTTATTGTTATTTAAAAAGACCCTCTAACATTAGTGTTCTTTATTATAGATACATAAAAAACCTTGCATACTGTGTCTCAGCACTTACATATCATTGCTCTTTAGTTGGTTTTGATTGATTCAGTTGTCCTCATTTATAAGTCATTTGGATAAAAGCGTCTGCCAAAATGACAAAATATAAATGTAAAATACTTCCCTAAAATAAAACACACAAACAATCATATTAAAACAGAGTCCAAAAACTAATGCACAACAGGAATCACGCTTTTAAACGTTAAAAGCATCATTTAGGCCACTTCTTTCAAATGTTAAAAAAGCTTTTCAGGCTACCGCGAGAGTTTTTGCCCTAAAACAACAGTCATTAATATTCAAGCAAACATGCTAGCTAACTCTTTCTGACATTCATTATCAACCAAGGGCATGAATGGCCATAAATCTTCCCAGCCTTGACAATCGGCTCCGATGCGCCATCTCTAACGTACATACCGACATCTTATAATTAAAAGGTGGAGAAAAACATTCCATTAAAAGCATGCGCATGTGGCGCATTGGCACTCCGACGCTGTAGATTTAAAAGGGTCAATTACAAGATGCACAGCACCGAGCGAGAAGCAGCAAACCATTAGCAGTCTGGCACCATCTGTTCTTATAGCAGGACGTCTACATGCTTTGATGCTATAAACCCTAGTGTGTTTTTTAAGGGTTGCAGTGCTGAGTTAGCGCTCTACATCATAAAATCACACGGTGAAGTAAGAGATACTTTAATAGACTACAGGACGGAGGCCAAGACAAAGTAAAACTGCGTGACAGTCGGCCGGTTGCTTTGGTTTGGAAATACTTGGTAAAATATTAAACCCATATTAGATGGTTTTCTTTAATCACAATAGCATTTTTAATTTTAAATGACTTTATTTCTAAAAAAGCGGATTATTTATTAAGAAATATTGATGAAATAGTTCGCCCAAAAATGCAGTTTTGTTCGAAATGTCCTCACCTTCAGGTCAAGAAAAGATGTAGATGAGTTTGTTTCTTCACTAGAGTTGAAGAAATGTAATGCATCAGTGTCTCAACAATGGATGTTCTGCAGTGAATGGGTGCCGTCAGAAAGACACGAGACTCCAAACATTTAATAAAAATATCACAAGTTATGCAAATCCACTCCAGTCCATCTCGAGAAGAGAAAAGATTAAACAAATCTATCATTAAGACATTTTTAACTTTAAAATATTGCTTTTGGTCAAAATATGAGTCCATAATCCATAACAACACTTGAAAAAGTTCATCTCCTGTTGTATCCTCACATCAAAATGCACCAACATATTTAATTAAAGCTGGTTTTGCTTCTAAACGGATTTCTCTCCTGATTCAGACCAGACTACTTTTTCTCTGGAGGAAGCGTTATTATGGATTAAGGATTTGTATTTTAATCAAAAGCATGGTTGTAAGTTAAAATCTCCTATGGATTTGTTTCTTACAAACCTCTTTTGTCCTCTCAAGATGTCAACTGATGTACTTTCTTTTATATTTCATCAGCTGTTTGGACTCATTCTGACGGCACCCATTCACTGCAGAGGATCCTTTGGTGAGCAAATGCAAAATTTCTCCCAATCTGATGAAGAAGCAAACCTAGCTAAATCTTGGGTGGCCTGATGCCATAAGTACAGTTTCAGCAAATATTTGGGTGAACTATTCCTGTAAAGCCATCATCCCCCAGGAAGTGACATCATTTTGGAGGGAAAACAACAGCACAAAGATATAGGAACGCATTCATTTTGAATGTTGATTTGTGTCTCTCCAAAACACTAATCAGTTTGGTACATAAAAAATAAAAGATGAAAATTAATTTAAGTTACTAAGTTTTTGTACATTACATTACCCTTGCATGTAAATGTGAAGATTATAATGACTAAAGTGCAGAAGTTCAACCAGAGCACATGTCTAACAGCCTGGAATACACTTTTATAGAAATACTTCACAAGGTGTTATGCAACAGGAATGATCCTGGTCTTCACTGTAACCAATGCAATACTCCTGGTACAGATGAACCGAAAGACCCCGGCATCGGTCATCCAGGACAGTGCAGGTGTTCACTGCTTCCAGCCGAGCAGCTGGCTTTTAATGGTCAAATAAAGTGAGGCATTCAGAGTAATTATTACTAACAGCTTTTCTAGCTTAGGTTTCCTAGAATGCTGCTGTTACTGATGTCAATTATGAAAACGATTACAGAATAAATTCCATTTTAAATGAAACTCTTTAAAATGTCTGAAGAAGGATTTGAACGATGTGCAGGAAAGTACAAATCTTTAAAAGCTGCATATGATGTGTCAGTAACACAAAGAGATGCATTTACGTTTATTAACCTGCCATTAATGAAAACAGTATTTCCACACCCTTTAAAAGACGCACTCATTATTAAAACAACAGCAACATTTAAGGCAGCTCTGACTGACTTTTCATTTTATGCAGAATCAAACAACTATGCTGTGCAATAGTTTTGTTTGCAATAGAATCGTTTTCATGTCATGTCGTTGTGTATTAATTGCACCAGTGCATGATGCATCATATCAAAGACAAATTCAATCAACACATGCCCTTTGCCACCGCGGCCATCCATCAATTAAAAGTCAACATCTTTCACTGAAGACCAATGAGTCTGATGCTGCAAAGTGCTGGCGGTGGATTCTTTCACCACTAAGATGATGAAAAGAACAAAGATTAAATACTTTTTGGGGTTTATCCCATTGCTGAAGAGGGATACACATTGCCCTGCAAGATAATATAATATTTTCCCATTAAATTAAAATGTGTTGGTACCAAATAGTTAACTTTTTCAGTTTGTGCTCTAGTATTATTTCACCCATAAACCAGCATGAAACCCCACTTTTTCCATTCTTGCAATGCAAAAACCTTTCTTTTTAACTTTAGTTAAATGCAAATTATATTTAAATTGGCACACATTTAACATTTTGGCTGGTTTTATGTGCAATATCTATGCTGTGACTCCTGGGATCATTTTTTTTAATTGCAACATGCATTACACACTTGAAACAATGCTAAAACTATGGAAGCTTGTTTCACCACAGAATTAAAATTGTCTGCATTTCTCCAGATATGAGCAAAACGCTGGTTCATCACTGATAGATTCTCCATGCAACTAAGTCTGAATGCTTGTGTTAGTGTCCAGAAGCAGGTCTTAATCACAGTCCCCGGAGACTTCCACCACTAGACTTCATTCATACAATGCTACCCACAAAGCTAAGGAGTTTCTAATGGGAAGAGTTATAGGATCAATACTGTGATTAGCAGCAGCCTTGTAGCTATTGTGTGTTGTTAGCAATCTATAGTATCAATGCTGAAGCCTGTGGGGAAAGCACACATGCTGCGAGAAGAAAAGGAGACTCATGGGCTTCACTGTGGCCTATTACAAGCAGCTTGGCAGCACCGAGGCAGTCGATAATGAATTTAGCAAGCACGGGTTTTCAACAGCACGCTCATTTCACCTTGAGAATATGCAGCAAGACTAAATATTTACATGCAGATTTTGCAAGTTTCCCAGTCGAGCGTGGAGCTCCGCGGTAGAGCTTCATTTCTGCAAGTTTATTAGTTGAAGTAATTGCACAGAAGACCTAAGGAGGCCCAGGGGTGTAGATTACACGTGGGATATGTTAATATAACGTAAATTTGTTCCCCGCACTTTACCGGGCACCGGTGTTTGCATAGAGATTTTCAACAGCGGTGTGAATAAATATAGATTTACATTAAAGTGCGCATGACCTGATGTTTTATTCGGACCCAGAATAAGGTGAGATGAACATCGCAGAGCACTAAACACTCATGCAGTGTGTGTTTCATACATATTAACACTGAAAGTCGAACCAGGAAATCCCTAATATGAACAAAAGCATCAGCTATCGCCGCACGAAAACGGCTGTTTTTACAGAAGAACAGAAACATTGGGAAACATGAATACAATTAATAATATGAATGCAACAATATATCGTTTATTCCAGGTATTAAATAAAGTATATAACATAGCATGTATTACAGTAACTATTCCGCCTTATTATATGATTAAAAAATGTAGTATATAAACATTAACAAATCATTCTTGTTTATTATTGTCCAGCAGTTATCTGATTTCCAAGTCAATTTAAAGCTAGAAATCAGAGGAAAAAATAAAGTTATACACTACAAGTCAAAAGTTTTTGAACAGTACGATTGTTAAGTCTCTTTTCTTCATCAAGCCTGCATTTTTTTTGATCCAAAGTACAGCAAAACAGTACAATTTAGATTTTGTTTTAACTATTTAAAATAACTGTTTTCTATTTGAATATATTTTCAAATGTGATTTATTGTGATTTCAAAGCTACATTATTAGCATCATTACTCCAGCCACACCATCCTTCAGAAATACTGAGTAGATTTTTTTCAGGTTTCTTTGATGAACAGAAAAAAACAGCATTTATCTGAAATAGAGATCTTATGTCTTTACCATCACTTTTGCTCAAGTTAAAGCATCCTTGCTAAATACATTTCATATTATTATTTTTTTTTAAATACTCTAAACTTTTGAATGGTATAGTGTATAATGTTACAAAATCTTTTTATTTCACACAAATGCTGATCTCTGGATCCATATACATGAACATTTCTGTCCTCCTCTCTTCTGAAATGATGGCTATGTCTCTGTGGAGGCCAATGCTCATGTTAGCATAAAAACTCAATAATTTACTAAGGAAAAACATGACACAACCGTGATTTGATTCCAGATGAAATCCACTCCACAAACAGTCATTTACGGTCAGAGACTGTATTGATTGTGGTTGACCAACGACGAGTAAGCAAAAGGCTGATCTGACAGCAGTAATTCCCGGCACAGACTCAGAGCGTTTAACTATTCAAGCAACAGTCTTACAAAAAGTTAGGAAATGCATTTTAAATTTAAAACAAAGGAGATGCATCTGTTTATATTTCTTTAGAATGGCGATGTGCCAGAACAAAGTAACAAACATACATATTTTTACTCTGATATTTGTAATAACTGCAAATATTTTTTTTATCATAATGCAATCCACCATTCCAAATGAGAAACATGCACTGTGTGTTTGTTTGGCTAACAATAAACAGCTCAAGGCAAAATTCAAGTGCAAGTGTAGACAAGAGTGTGTGAATAAAAGCATTTCAGGGAATATTTCACGTACTGGTGTGTGATATACATATAAACTCATATTTTGTTTGGAGAAAAGTCTCAGCTGATTGTAAATACTAAATCTGACAGAAATACTAACTGGATGCTTTTAAGTGAGAGTTTGGTCACACTTTATTTTAGGGTCCAATTCTCGCTATTAACTAACCATTAACTATGACTTATGCCTTAATGAACTCCTTATTTGCTGCTTATTAATAGTTTATAAGGTAGTTGTTAAGTTTAAGGTATTGGGCAGGATTATGGATGTCATGCATTATATGTACTTTATAAGCACTAATAAACGGCCAATATGTTAATAATAGACATGCTTATAAGCAACTAGTTATTAGTGTGAATTGGACCCTATACTAAAGTGTTACCGAGAGTTTTTGCAACACCTAAATGAATATAACGATAGAAACATTAAATACAAGTAAAAAGAAGTATAAACCTATTTTAATTCATTACTAAGTTTTGATATTATAGAGCTATAAACAATAGTTTGAATTCCAGGTTTGTTTGCCCAATGTTTTCCTTTTTTGTTCTGTTTGTTTTGTTCATGCAAAAACATTTTTGTTTTGTTTTTCTCTCTTAGGTGATTTGGCATTTCTGTGTCTGTGCTGGTAAACAAAACAAAATCACTCTTTGCAGTGCAATTAATATTTGCTTTTGTTTTCCATCAAAAATATCTAAACATCTTGAAAAATCTTGAATTAACTTAAAATATTAGGGCGTGTCTATTGAAATAAGTTTGTTACACTCTCAGAAATAAAGGTACAAAAGCTGTCCCTGGAGATATTTGTACCTTAAGGGTCCATTTTTGTTAGTATTAGTACTTAAAGTGTATATATGAGAACCCAGTATGTACAAAAGTGTACATTTTGAAAAGGTACAGCTTTTGTACCTTTATTTCTGAGAGTGTAATATACTCAATCATTTAATAATTCATAAAGTTGTCTTGTTTAAAACCTCAGTGGATTTCTTAGATTTTGCCAAAAGGGGGATGAAAAATTAAAGTCACTAGTCCGAGGAAAGTTCAAAATAAAAAAGACAACTATTCCACCCAACAGGGTCTTCAAATAAGCAACAGGGTTTTAATGCACATTTGATCTGATTTAGTGAAAACACACAGATATGGCCACTGATGCATCACTGCATCCTCCTCATCAGTGTTTCTCCAGTTTGTTAGCGCTGAAGAGCTCACGGGTTTATAGATGAACTTCCTCGAGTACAAGATGATGTAACTTTCCAGCAACATTAATCCTCAGCTGCACCGAAATCTCATGCACGCTCCGACTGACGCTTTTGAAGAGCACTGCGTCAAGAATTAAAGAGAATGAAAGACAAAAAACGCATGCCAACCGGTTTTTAAGAATGGTCGATCCCGTTCTACAGTCATACACACACACACACAACTCGTCACACACTTCCAACTCAATTAGAGGTCTTGGACTGTGACAGGCTGCTTCCATTACACATCCATGCAGCCGAGGGATGAGAAGGACCAATCAATACAGTCAGTATCTGCTGCTTCTAATCTCTGTAGCTTGTGTGAGCTGTGCTATCTGTAATAGATCTGCAGGATTATAGAAATGCCTAAGACACTAGGCTAGTCGCTCAGGTTACATGCATGTCTGTGACCCGGCCGCCGGGGCTTTGCCTCGGACCGTGTACCATGAGGCGAATGCCGGTGGGAGTTTAACGACCCGAGGATGGATGGAGGATGGAGGACGAGGGCGGATAAGCGCAGAGGGCAGGCGAGCAAAGAGTCCATGTAATTTCTCAAATCCCCATGGCATTTATACCTCCAGTGACAGATAATGAAAATGAAAAACATAAATGGTGCAGCCGGGGGAAACTTTCCAAAGCTGAACGTTTTAATCTGTTGCATGCTTAACACCGTTGCTTTCCCGGTCAGCAAGCATCTGAGTGCTGACTCTCACCAGACGTCGTATTTACTGCTGGCACATGCAGTCTAGAAACCCAGACATTTAAAGTGACCGGCTTGTGCCATTTTTAAGACAATGGATCAGCAATGGATGCTCTGTAGTGAATGGGTGCCGTCAGAATGAGAGCCCAAACAGCTGATGAAAACATCCCAATAATCCACAAATTATCCATCCTACTCCAATACATCAATTAAGGTCTTGTGAACCCAAATGTTGCATGTTTGTGAGAAACTAATCCACTATTAAGATTTGTTTAACTTCAAACCATTGCTTCCGGCTAAAATATGAGTCCATAATAACGCTTCGTCCAGTCGAAAAGTTGTCTCTTTTGAATCAGCAGAGGAACACTCTAAAAAGAGGATTTTGATCTTAAGTAAAACTATGAATATCTTTCAAAGATTTGATGCAACCTTGCAAATTTTGGCAAATCCTGATTTGTTCATTGTTGCATTAACTCTAGCATTTGCATTCGTCACACATGCTTTCCATTGTTTGTAAACCTGACAAAGTGTTGCAAAAGAGTGGCAGTGCAACCACAGAAACCTAAGAAGAAGAATAGCATTAGTAGCCAATAGCGTAACATTGATATGCTTCGAATGCAAAAGCAAATGTAAAGCACACTTCTTGTTTTATTCTGTTGGTTTCAGGAAAATGCATCCGCTCACAGCGATGAATGCATGTGAGAGGTTGAGTGCATCTTATCGAAATGAAAAGGTAATTTTATATAATTAATTGAGAAATAAGTATGTGCTGTGAATGTGATAATTAGATCCTTCAAGAGCGTCATACTTTAATGATTATTAAATAATATAGAAATATTTGTCACAGATAGAGTGAGCCTGGATAATCAGAATTAATGAAGTGGAAATCATTCAGTCATTCATTTCATAGCACTGCTATATATCTGAACGGCAAGAATCAAATACTATAGCTGTGATTTTTACACCACTATAATAATACATCTATATTTTTACATGTTTTTTTCTCAGTAACCTAGATACATTTTTAATGGATTTTAAAAGCTTTTGAGGGAATCACAGATAATAGTTTGATGCATATTTCCCTTAAAACAAGAGAGAATATATATAATATATATATACACACAGATAAGATACCGGTTTAAATAAAACATCACAGGATAGTAAATAAACGACTGTATTACTATCGCCATATGTTTTTGACAGATTTCATGCATGATTCGTGATTCAGCCTTTGAATGCTGTAGAAATGCTGTATGCATTTCATTATTTATGAATTATGAATTAAGTTTCATAGCAGCACAAGTGGATACACTGGAAAATAACTACTGTATAAATAAATGAATGCATTTAGAGGCAGTTAAAATGCAGAGTACTTAGCAGAGACTTATCTTTAAAGAGTTAGCCTTTGGAGTAGAAGATTATCTTAAAACTGAATTGCACATTGTGTTGTACACAAAGCACTTGACATCCGGTCCACAATCCTGACTTGGGCCAAAACTGTCCCTTTGTATAAGCACATTGTAATTAACCTCTCACTGTAAAAGGTCAGCAAACCGCTCAAACATTCAAACCATCCAAAACCACTGTTTTAATCATGCTAACTTTACACAAGCTTCCTTGCTCATCTGAATTATTGCTAGTGTTAAAATTGCTGGTTTTATGTGTCTTCTGACTAAGCACGACCAGACAGGGTTGTGCAGATTAACCCGGGGCTAATATAGCTATTAAAAGATAAAAGAATGAAACATAAACTCCATTGAGATACGAGAGGTGTTTTTTTTTTTTTTTTTTTTTGAAATTATGATGCATGTGGAGTAATGTTCAGATTCAGGTTATATTTTTATTTATGAAGCAACATGGCATAAGGCTTCATGATATGCTAATATGAAAATATTTGTGAAGTAACACTTTCCCAGAGCAAAAACTGCATCCCCTGACAAAATAACTTTTTGTAAGCTACCTATACAGTCCCTCAAAGCATTGCAATTAACAAACTGACGATAAATAAAACTATTGATTTTATATTCTCTTCTGTAGCTTGCTTCTTAACAAACTATTGTCCATTAGCACTATATAAAATATTGGTTTGCTCCTAATTTGTTGCTTTGGATAAAAGCAACTGATAAAAGCATACTTATTAATGTAAATTTATTGCATCTATAGAAACATTCTTGTTTTGTTTGTTTTAAGCTTCATTGCTTGTTTTGATTACATCACAGAATCATGGGTAATGTCATTTTTGTTCCACCATAAATTCTGCTATTAACATTTACATTTAATCATTTAGTAGAAACTTTTATCCAAAGCGACTTAGAAATGAGAACAATAGAAGCAGTCAGGTCAACAAGAGAATAACAACAGTATACTGTATGCCAAGGGTGGTACTAGGGTGAGTGGAGATCCGGGGCTTAGCCAAGAAAAATCCATGTATGTGACTTTTTATTTTTATAAATCAGAAAGATTTACCTTGTTTAAAATATACAAAAACAATAAAAACAAAAACAAAATTTAAAACATTTTATTTAAAGTATTGAGGAAAATACATTTGCTTTTTGCAAACAAAAATTAAGAATAGCAAAATAAATGAAACAGCGCGAAAGCAATGATTTTGCAATACATATTCAGTTCGGGATTTCGTAGCGGGATCGCGAATCATTTGAGTCATCTGACTCCAGTTTGGGAGTTGGAGCGGGGTCGCGAATCATTTGAGTCAGTTCGGGAGTTCGTAGCGGGATCGCGAATCACTTGAGTCAGTTTGGGGATCGCAAATCAGTTGAAGCAGTTCGGGAGTTCGTAGCGGGATCGCGAATCATTTGAGCCATCTGACTCCAGTTTGGGAGTTGGAGCGGGGTCGCAAATCATTTGAGTCAGTTCGGGAGTTCGTAGCGGGATCGCGAATCATTTGAGTCAATTTGGGGATCGCGAATCATTTGAATCAGTTCGAGAGTTCGTAGCGGGATCGCGAATCATTTGAGTCAATTTGGGGATCGCGAATCATTTGAGTCAGTTCGGGAGTTCATAGCGGGATCGCGAATCATTTGAGTCAATTTGGGGATCGCGAATCATTTGAATCAGTTCGGGAGTTCGTAGCGGTTTTGCGAATCATTTGAGTCAGTTTGGGGTTATCATAGCTGTATATAGGCATTTTTAACTAATTTAGTAGCTAGTTATAATTACGTTTTCCACGCTTTTTTAGGTGTGAAATTTGAACTCGTATTTTTTGTTTTAATGATGTGCCTTTTAACAGTACATTCAAAAACTAAACAAATCGTGCCTTAAAAGTGCACGCATCTAGGCTAATGTATAGTTACATGATGAAGTCATAGCTAGTGCGCATGTGCATTTTGAGTGCGATCTTTCACTGCATTATTCGTCTATTCAACTGCATTTATGAATGCATGTGAATGATCACAAAATTCAAGATATGAACCCTTTTTGCCAAAGGGGTTCTTTCTTGTCATTATAGAACCTTTTTAGCATAAAAGGTTCTTTGGAGTTGAGTAAAGAACCCTATGGTTCTATATAGAACCCCAATGATCCCTTTCTTCTAGTTCGTTGTCGTATGCTTTATTATGTTAAACTTAAAATATGTTGAAATAGTGTAGTCAACCTTGTAGTTTGTGTCTGTGTTTAAAACTTTCTAAGTTAAAAAATGAATGCACCATTTGAGAAAATGAATGGGATTTTTACTTACGGGAAACCAGCTGTTGCACTTTATTATTTTATCATCATGGCTAAAATTTTAGAGATGCATTCGTTTTCCATTCAAGTAGATAAGAGCTGTACTTACAAGACTGGAAACAGCTGCCTGAAGGCTTTAGCAAGGTGATGCCAACTAGATTGACCTTCCCTGAAGGGACTGATCACGTCGGCTGAAAAGGAACATTTTAGAGCAGGTTATTACATTTTGATTAAAGATTACGAGCGATTTTAGGAGCACAGATGAATCATACACAGGAGCAAGAAGAGCATGTATTGAAAAAGCAAATATGACTTCAGTCAGGTTGCCTTTCACTTCAACAAATGAGAAACTGCAGATCGGTGTGTTTAATTCGGCCTCCTGCCAGAACGTTTCCTCCTGCGATGGCAGAATGAACAGGTGTCGCTTGACGAAAGCTTCCCGGGCATCTGACTAATTGTAGGCAGATTGTTAGCAGATGTTGTTGACGTGATGCCACAGCAGGCTGAAGGGGCTTTGACAGGTCTCAGGTCAGCAGCGAGAGACTCTACCTCTCTGTTTTCCTCCCTCTCTTTGGCTCCTGTGCTGTCCTGACACAATGTGTCTATCTGTGGCCGTGCAGCTGTCGAAATTCATTCACCACGGCTGGCAGTAACCCACAGGCGCAGGGCACCTCGCTCAGCTGATTTCAGAGAGAAGAACACGCTCCTGTACAGGAAGGCATATGCAACATGCCACGACAAAACCAGAGGTCTGTGTGGGCCGGTGTGAAATTCGTAACCTGCTCTGCTTTGTAGCCGCATTCAAAATAACAGACCCAAAGGATGATTTGAAGAAACAAGAGCTTGTTGAATTCTTTTTAAAGCCTAAAAGAATATTTTATGAGGAAAAGGCTTAAAATGTACTTGCAATCAGGTCATGCAAGATGGGGATGAGTTTGTATCTTCATCAGATTTGGAGAAATGTAGCATGCTCGCTAATGGATGCTCTGTAGTGAATGGGTGCCGTCAGAATGAGAGTCCAAACAGGTGATAAAAACATCACAATAATCCACAGCACTCCAGTCCATCAGTTAACATCCGGAGAAGAATGAAAAAGCTGAAACAAATCCATCATCAAGATGTTTTAACCAACATCCGAGTCCATAATCAATAGTAACATTTCCTCCAGTGAAAAGTGGTCTGAATAAGGAGAGAAATCTGCACAGATCAAGCACCGTTTACAAACCAAAACAGCTCTAAACAAATGTGTGAGTAGATTTCGATGAGACGGACAACAGGGGATGCGTTATTATGGATTATGCAGTCTGGCCAGAAGCAAATGTTTGACGTTAATAATATCTTTAATGATGCATTCTTACAAACTCGCAGCTTTTGGCTTCACAAGCCATCATCTGCACATTTTTGGGGGAACTACTTTAACTTGTTAAATTGACTGTGGCTTCACAAGCAAATACAGTATGCAGAACTGTCAACCTCTGCATGCAGTTTTTCCTCACAATCACCGACAGACTGTGAAAGTGTTTGGACTTATACATTGACATTTCACTTCAAGGTCTGACCAGATACACACCTGGGAAACGAATACACTTTCAGCTTCACCCTTCCTTACTCATTTTATATAATAAAAAAGGCCCAGTAGATTTCCCACACATTTTCTTATTCATTGTTTCATTGTTTCATTGCCTGAAGAATGACAAGAATTATAAAACAGGTGGAAAAATCCAACATGCTTACACTGAATACTTGATCCATGCCTACTGTTATAAAGCTTTATTCCCATCAACAGTTCGGTGAAAAACATTTAACGTCCAACTTTTCTATTTAGAAAAATGGTTATTTTAAGAACTGTTCTTTTAAACGAACCCATTTCTTGTAAACTAAGCCATTTCACAGCAGATTTCGAGCACAGGAAAAGCTCTTTAATTCATATATTCGAGATCTGCCTCCTGCTGGTGTTGGATCCTGTTGGTATCGAATCTAATAGGAATCGAGAGGCTTCTTCCAACCTTTCCTGCCAGCTGATCCTGATTGACTGAAATTATCCCAGCTGAAGTCAGCAGGGAACAACTAAGCAAACAAAGAAAAATGCAACTAACCATATAATTACATTGGCAAAATAAATAGACGTTTAAAGGAAAGGAGAACACTTCACATGCCATTTGCAGTCAATGTCAAAAATCATTTGTCCTAACATACTAAAATCAAAAAGTTTTCTAGCACAAAATTCATCTCTCATTTGGCAGACACTCACTGAATCAGACAGATGTCAGCATGGATGTGTTCATAAATAAAACACAAGTTAACAAAAAAGAAAACCCAGACTATACATTGGTTTAAGCTGAAATGCAATGAGGGTTGTTAAAAATTTGCATTGCATTGCAGAATTAAACAACTGAATTGCATGAAATATGCTATGCATATGCTGTTACCAATAAAGAGTATGCATGAAAATTATATTAAACAATCAACATGCAGGACAATATTTGATCATTCTAGGAAGTTCTCATGGTGCCAGGAGAAAACAAAACATCATTTAAAAAAATAAAATTCAGTTTCATCCGGTCTTATTCTTTGCCTCCTGCCAGCCCAGGATGAAATAGTCACATAATGACATCCTGTCAGGTCGGCATCACATTAATCCTGACATAAATAGTGCTATCGACAGAGCCATTTTTAACGAAAGGCAGGGAAAAAGGGAGGCGAGGCGGCAGTAATTGTTCTAATTTGGAGTGGATCGATGGTTTTGGCAGAGCACAAATCACACAGCTACACAGGCATGTAAAAGCAGGCTGTCAGACGCCCCCCCGCTCGCTGCCAAACGTCCATTCAGTACACTTGGCACGTTGCAACTTCAGCCAAGGTGGCATGCCAAGATTTTCAGGGTCTCTTTTAAAAAAAGAATGGCTTTTGTAGAGCTATATAGTGCATGGATGTCTTTTAACACATGACTCAGGTTAAATTAAGGCACGGATGCTTCTGTGTCAAACCTGAGACGACAATCATATCTGGACAAAGGCAAGCAGAAGCATTTCTATCGCTCAAGATTGAGGATCATACCTTCACAATACATCAAATCATCAGCTTGTTAAGAAGAGCTATGATACTACTTCTATAAACTACCAATAAAACAGATCTGTCATATTTACACTAAAGGACAAAACATGAGCCTCTTTGGACAACCACCTAGTAACAATAGAACACCCTAGCAACTAAAAATCGATATATATGTATCAAAAAGTCATTCATGTTTGCATAATGCAAAATGTATATATAGTACATTTGTGTGTGTGAGTGAGAGAGAGAGAGAGAATGCATCATGTATTATATTCAATATCGATATCTTAAAAAAATCACAAGTGTAATTTAAACGTAACATATGCACAATATATATTTATACTTAATTTTTTCCAATATAAGTTTGGATAAACACTTATTTACTATGATTAGAATTATCATGCTGTTAAATGAGCTGAAACGTACTCCAGTAAACTGATGCTGACTGAAATTATAAGGAAGAGGATTGCTCATTAGCTCCAGTTTCTTGGCTATGTTTCATTAAATGTGAAGTGCCCACACACATAATTGCCTATTTCAAAAAAGCACATATGGTGTCATATCGAAAATGCTGAATTGAATCCAGGGTTATGAAGCATTTCTCAGCCCCAGCGCAGCAAAACGACTTAATGTCACTCACTAACTCAACCGCAGGTGCTCGAACAGTGAGCCGCCATTAGCTGAAATTGAGTTTCATGCATTTATTCAAATCAGTTTAGAATCACACCTGAGTAAATATGCTTACCTGGGCAAAAATATGCTGGATTTTATTTACATGTCAAGAGAGAGGCATGCATTGAATGATGAACAAAACTGCATTTACATTTAAAATGGCCTGTTTAATCACATTCAGGCCTTGTTTCTGAATGACCACCGAGGAACTCAATGCAAACCCCATGCACTGAGTAAAGCGTGCATCTAGTGACTTGCATCACTTTTCATCATTATTATGTGAAAGAATCATGTACCTGTGTGAGTCTCAGTCTCAATTTATCTGTGTGTAATTTGCAATGTTCAGGTCAGATGGATTCTACTTACTTGAGGGTTTTCCCAGAAGCTCAACTGGTTGTGTCAAACCTGTCAAGCTTCTAACATCTTAAAAAGAGAGTCATCCTGGCTGAAGACATGAAGAGAGTCATGCATTACGCAGAGCATAACCTATAGTTGAACGGATAACAAAGACTTTTGCAAATACAGACTGTTTGTCAAACATACATCAATCACAATCATCTGAAAGACAAAAAGCTGAGATTTTACTTTGAGATCTTTGAGATTAGCCAAGCATCTATAGTAGTGACTAGACTAATGATTTCTCACCTGCTGGATAATTAAAACATGATGCAATTGAAGAAGAGATCTGAGCCATGTTTATATACCAACCAGATGATCACAGAGACTTGTGGGTCAGGGACTACTAACTAGAGCTAATAACTGAATAATAACGCACTAAAAACCATACAGAACACCTTAGCAATTGAATTGCAATTGACTGGTGTTTTGTTTCTTAAGAAGATAGTTTACCTCCCAAAAATATAGAAAGGAAAAGATGCAATTACAACTTGTCCTTGGACGCTTCAATGTAACTTAATGTCCAAAAATATTAGTCTTGTTCATCTTGATTCTCAAACTTTATCATCTTCCAGCTTCGCAAGATTTTAATTGCAACTTTCGAAGTCGCTCCTCTCATAAAAAAAACATGTCGATGCATGTTTTTCTTTCACATGGCAAACAAGGCTTATTAAAAGCATGCTTTGCTGAGTCTGTAATTGGCAGTGGTTTTGCAAAATACACTGGCAGAACTGGTGTCAAGAAAGAAGAGAGTCACCAGAGAACTGGTTTACAATAGATAAAAGACAAGAACATGAGCCGAAGTGAAATCAGTTCAACAGGGAGTGAGGAATTAAGTGTATCATCTCAGCAGATGCAAGTCTATTGGAAGAAAAATAAGAGTTCATCTTTTTTTCAGGAGTACTTTTACACCCAGAATGCATTGCACCTAGCTCATAGGAAAAATAAATAGAAGACGGAGGAGAAAATTCATTAAATGCTGAATAGAGTATGGAAAACTATTGCATGCTATTGCACATTTTACATAAGTATCTGTTCTTGTTATTAGGTTATCTAGCAGTAAATAAAGTATTCAAAATGTTCATCTGCCATCAAAACATAACCACAGTGAAATTCTACAAAAGCCAAACCACATATTTCAGCAACAATCTCAGGCATTATCCAGAAATGAATGGAAATTCTTGTTGTAACAAGCGGGTTTCGTAATGAATGCATAACTGGAGTAGATTTGGTAAGTTAATGGTGTTGTTTATCATCAGGTTTGGAATGACCGAACCTAGTATTAAACAGGTTCATTCTTTTCTTTTTCTCCCCCTATATACTGTTCCCTCTGGTAACTACATTATTAAAAGTTCAGACATTTTTCCATGTTTCATAAGACACTCCAAGACTCCACTTACAATTACACCTCGTAACATGACAAACCTTCTTTTGAACATGAATTTGTGACTGTTCAAAGGACGCATAATCCAACATTAATTAAAGCAGCCGCACTGTTGAAATGAGCCGGTCGAGCACACATACAGAACAAGTCAAGAGTGGATAAGTTCACAACTTCACATTTACACATCCACATGCACATTATTTCATGAAAGCTTATAGCTGGTCACCACAGGGCCCAATGAAATTTTAATCAGTTTGTTCCAGCCAGGCGGGTTTGATAAATGCAACGCGGAAAACAGCCACAGATATCATAATGACATGCACATCTACTGATGCTAACAGAGAGAACAATTTGCACTCATTGAACAGATAAACCACTATTTCCCAGAGAATCACAGATTGCATATGTGAGCTATTTTTATCCAGTAGTATCTCTTAGAAAGCAATGAGGTTAAATGGAGAAAAAACGAGACTTCAGGCTTTAAAATTTTAAGCATATCCGATGTTTCTCAGAAGAAATCTCAAAAATGTCTCAAAGTGTGCTCAGATTTTCCAAGACAGCAAAATCTGCATAAAATAATACAATAATAATAACTCAAGCATTTCTCTTCCAATTCTCAATTGAGCTAATCAATATAGAACTTGTATACATATGGTATATCATCAATATACATTGGGATTGAATGATAACCATATATACTAGGGTTTTCCAGCTTTTTTGTTTTACTCAGATAATATAATAAACAATATATAATCAACAAAATAACTTATTTTGTAATATTACATAAACATTTCTGTATCACAAGCAAATAAATTGTGGCAAACTAGCAATTCCATTGTCAAGTGTTTGATGCAGATAATGTATAAATGTAAAATGTTAATTTTTTGCATAATTAAAAATATGAATTTTAAATTAATTTATTTTATAATGGTTAATAACTACATTTCAATAAAACATCATAGTACAATGATATTTTTTGTTATGAGCACCTCCAATCATATTCAATATGTCCCAAATTCAACCAAAACTCTACTTTTTCTATGGTGTTCTAACATGTTTTTCTCCATATGCATACTGTGGTACTTGAACCCTAATTCCATTAGTTCTCAGGTTGGACAGCAGGAGTTACAGTAGCATGTTCTTATCTCTATGTGTGTGACACTTAAACGATCCTCTCCATTAAACACAATGATTAATTCTGACGAACTATCATGCATAGATACTCGATCCCTCCCCCAATCATGCATCAGACTCGGGTCCTGTGCTAATCTGTCCTTGAATTCAAACAGTCACATCCATAATGAGCAGATGAGTGTGAAGCCATTGAAAAACGGCCTCCTGGAAACTGTCACTTCACGCCAATTATGCATAAAGCTGCCAAAATGCTGTGTTGATCTGTGGCAACAGTAAATACTGTACAGCTAAATAAATCAATTAAATTAATTAGCAAAACAACTTTTGTCATCATCGCTCAATGATTTATAAAAAATTGCTGTCTTTTATTGTATAGCTGCTCGTGCCATTGCACAAAAGCAATAAAGCACTAGAAGATAGATTTTTACCACAATTAAGGGATGTTCTTAGACACCCATGATGCATTAAACTAATGCAAAAAAAAAGACAAGAAATTGTTGCATTTTGCTTCACTTGCTTTTTCCGGCCTATAAAATCACCGGCTGTAAATACTGTCCCTCAGAAATATGCTTAAACTCCTGCTTTCTTTTCCTTCGCATCCTGACACAACAGTTTTTGTCGTTGTTGATGCTTCTCCGCCCCACCCTGTGTTCCTGTGCAGAAAGTGCCGACTTTGCATTCAGGTTTATGTTATGACAGGACGACATTCATCACATAATGAACTGATGTAAGCTGCTGGGAAGCCTAAATGGAAGCCGTCCCAGCCTAGCCTCTGGACTCACTCTGTGATTTAGGCTGAGAGCTCAGGTAATGCTTTATTATTAGGCAGATATCAGCAGAGAATAAACCTGCTGAAGTTGACAGAGACCAGTGTGTTTCTTGATGCAGGTCAGAGTCTGAACGTACATGAGAGAAAGCACAACTTGGGTTATGGAAAGCACACATGTATACTGCTGAGAGCTGTTGATGTTACACTGCTGCCACCAAGTGAAATCAAGCCAATGAGGAGCTTTAGTATATACTTCAAACCAGAAGCATTAGCTAAAAAGGCCAAGTTGCTTTTTAGTTTAGTTTAGCTTTTAAGTTACCATCTTAAAACATGAACGACTCACATTTTCATTAAAACATGATTTTATTAAGTGCTATATTTTCTGTGAGCATATACAGTTAATAACAAGTTGTTAATGGCTAGTAATTTCACTTTGTATGTTAACAGATCTAGATGAAGCACATTTAAGTACATTAGCCATATTGACCAATCAGGATCCAGCATTCAGGACCACAACTATATAGCTATTTTATGAGACTGATTTCCATAATAAATTCTATATGTTATACAAACAACCACAAAGTGCCTATTTTATCACTGTTGTTATAATTCCAGAATGTTTTTAAAAGCTAATGAACTGAAGTGTGCAGAGCATTGCTAACTAGGTTCCACACACCAAGCATGAAATGGGAGCAAAAAAAGAGGCTTTGAGGAGTAAACAAGATGCAGATATTGTTCATTTAGCAGGCAGTAGCAACAATTTTGACTCTCAAGTCACCAATTTTTAATCTGACTTGAGCAAATCAAGTATAATCTACATGTTTGTCTATATTTTATGTTAATGGAAATTTGCTAGGAAGCTAAAATTACAGAATTGATCAAGGATCAAAAATTCAAGTGGGAGAAGCATTTCTTCAAGAGATAGACTAGTTGTGCGCAATAAAACAACAAATGTGCATCATTCCTCTAAAACAGAGAAAACATCTTTCACAAACATCTACATATCGGTCTCTTTTAAAGTATTAAGTGTATATAATGAGTTGTATGTGGGGTTATTACAGCACAATTCCCACCCAGACCTCACTAATTTTTTAAACCCTGACTACACCCGTGGTAAACGTGCATTTTGAAAGCTCTTGCTAACTGTTAAATCACAACTTGCTGCAACTATACTGCCTTACCTGATTAAAAACAGCATTTCATGATTGGTGTTAAACCAGATTAAAACCCTATCAGCAGACAGAAGACAACATTATCTAAGAATTTCATTCTTCAAAGTTTTGCAGGTCGAAGTTTGCCAAGTTGGCAGCATCTGACCAGGCAGCATGCTCTGCGCCATCCATCTCAGTCGCCACAGCATTTCCCTGAATGAGATTGTGATTAGTGCCGCCAATAGCAGCGTCGCATTCAGGGCATTTGCTTTGTTCCATTGCACCCCCACATTCACCGATTGCATACACGTGACCATTGGGACATTTGTACCAATGGCCTTTATTCAAACCGATGGCTTTGAGTATTAACTTCCTCTCTTCATCAGTGATACCCAGACCACTGCGAGGCAGTTTGGTGTCCAGGTTCGTAAACATCTGCTTGACTCTACGTTCTAGACCCTCGGAGAAAGGCAACGTGTCCTCCAGGATCTCTCTTAGTTCCTGTATCTCTGTGCTATAAACACTACTTCTGATCATTGACATACCACAGCGTACGTTGAGCTCAGCCAGGTAGGAGAGTCTCTTCAATTCACGTTCGAGATCTGCAATCTGCTGGTCTGAAAACCTCTGAGTCGGATATAAGAGGAATTTCAAGACTTCTTCAACTTTCCTAGAGAACGGCAAAACTTTGTCCAGAAGGGGAGACATGTGTTCTTCTTGCATTGCTTTCAGTTTCCCAACACTCTCCAGGCAGGTCATCAAGTTCTCGAGATGCCAAAGTTGTTGGAGTGAAAGGTCATTGGTTTTGAGCTTCTCTTTAAGTAAGTCAAAATTGTCAGGAAGATGCTTCTTTAAATTCCCCTTCCTACGCAGTTGCAAGCTAAGGACTTCCTGCTTTTCCTTGATCTCATCCGGCGGACCATTGATCTTCTCCTTGACCATCTCAATGGCTGCCAGGCTGCGGTTGATGTGAGTGCCATACCGAAGATTTCTACGAATGGGAGTGCGACACCTCGGACAATCCTTGAGTCGGATTGCCCTTTGATCCAGTTCAGCGCCTTGGTTTTCGTCAAGATTCATATACTGATCCATTCCTGTAGCCTCGAACAGGTGCTTGCAATCTTCAAGCTGAATGAAACGAGCATTCAGGTCATCTTCATTGCCGAAGAAGATCTCTGTGACCTCATCCTTATCGCAAATGCGACACTTATTGGGACAAGGGTCTCCACAGAGACCTATGCAAAGATGTCCGCAAGGCAAGGTGTTGTTACAGGGAACAGAACAAGGCGGACGGTCGCATGGTTCGTGACACAGCTTGGTACAGCTGTGGTGAGGGCACTGCCATTCGCAGGGTTCATTGCAAGGGGTGCAAGGCTGACCACAAGTCTTCATGCAGACGCTGTGGACGCAACGGTTCTCACAGCGAACCGAACATGGTGGACAATCTCTTACACAAGGCTCCCGACACCTATGAGAACACACCAGGGTTTCTTGGCATTTGTGGGTGCATGCTCTGTGCAGGCGACCTTGACAGCATCCATAGCAAGTTCCCGGGCAAGAGTGGCCACATTTCAAGGTGGTGCCACATTTAGATCTACAGTTTGGCTCTCTTTTGTGGTCTCTGGAAATGTGGCATGGTTCTTCCTGCATATGTCCACATTTCAGTTGCATTTCAACTTTTACGATGCATTGAGTGGTGCAGGTCACTCCACACGCTGTCTTGCAGGGATGGCCACATGGAAGGGTCTTTTGGCAAGGCTCTTGACAGACAAATGTTTCAGGGTCTTGGTGGCAAGGCACCTTCTGATTGTGCTTGCATGACGGAATTATCTTGTCTACACGTACCTGGCATTTACCGCATTCTTGGTGACAGCGACGTGTACATCTGTGGCCCAGCTCACAAAGCACCTTAGGGCAGTCCTTAGTGCACTTGTATTTCTTGTGCTCAGCATCGTATGGGTGGCACATACGGGTGCAGACATGGCCACAATCCAGGCGGTAATCGCAAGGCTGATCGCAACCACCTTCAGGAGCACCTTTGAAGTCATCACTGCAGGATACAAGGATCTGTTTATCCGGATGGTTCTGACAACTCAGCGTCAAAGCACGACCCACTTGTCCTTGCTCTCTCAGAGTGTGAAGGATGTTGCTCCACAGCTTAACGGAGCTGAGCATTTCCATATTTCCGATACAATACAGACCCATCTTAGCACGCGAAAGGGCAACACATACACGGTTTGATATGTTCAGGAAGCCAACTTTCCTCTGTAGATTGCTGCGCACCAGAGACAATATGATAATATCGTTCTCCTCCCCTTGATATTTGTCAACGACATGGACTTTAACTCCAGCAAACTTCTGAGAGGGCATTAGATTACGCAGACAGTAAAGCTGTCCGGTGTATGTTGTCAGAATGGTGATCTGGGAAGGCTTGTAGCCCTGGAGCAGCAAATAGCGGCAAAGCGCGACCACAAACTGCGCCTCATGAGGGTTCTGGTGGCTCCGTCCATCCTTAATCTCTTGCTCATAGTGACCATGATCCACAAAAAAGAGATTTGTCAAAAGCCCCTGTAGACCATAAGATGCAAGTGTCAGGTGTATAATAGTACATCATTTACTTTTTAGGCAAACTGTGATAAGTGTCTAGGCTTATGTAATATTATAATAAAAGATTTTGCAATTGTATTTGCTTAAATGACTTACCTTAACATTGTCATACTCAAGCACAGAAGGGTGGTTTTCCAGAGTTTCATAGATATGAGGAGTCAACAGGCGAGCGATGCTTGGCCTCATGCGATGCTAGAATTCATTGCAAAAGAAATATACAGAACAGGATTGTTATTTATGTTGCGCGATTCACTAGAAAAATTACTGACATCAATAAATATGAAATCATATGGGTTACATTTTATTTTTAATTTGTGCTCTTACCTATACTTACAGTGTTCTTTCTTGAAAGTACTACTAATAATGAGTAAATACATGGGTTAGGGGTTACACTATTTTACAGTACTTACTTATACTTACAGTGTTCTTGTCTAAGAAAGTACTGATAATATAAGGTAACCACATGGGTTATGGTTAGGGGTTACGCTTTATTTTACAGTACATGTACTTATAGTGTACTTGCCCAAGAACTGGTAGTATAAGGTGGGTTGAAGGATTGGTTGACTCTTCAAGGATTAAACATTTCCTGATAATCTACTCATCAAAGATGTTCATGTTTTTCTATCTTCAGTTGAAAAAGCAATTTTTTTTTTAGTTGAAAAGCAATTCAGGTTTTTGTGGAAAACATTTCTT
Source organism: Carassius auratus (assembly GCF_003368295.1). Taxonomy (NCBI): domain Eukaryota; kingdom Metazoa; phylum Chordata; class Actinopteri; order Cypriniformes; family Cyprinidae; genus Carassius; species Carassius auratus. The sequence continues at coordinate 23,328,608 of NC_039248.1, forward strand.
GATTTTTTGGATTTGTCCAAGCTGCCGTTTCAATGAAACATCAAAGGGCTCTTTTTTGGGGGAAATGATTGTAGTTTCGCTAGATAAGACCCTAATTCCTTTGAAATTTTAACCTGCAATTTAGACCTTCAACACATTGATCCCAATTGAAGTCCACTATAAGGAGAAAATTCCTCCAAAAACCCTAATTTCCTTTCGACAGAAGAAAGAAAGCCATTTAGATCTTGGATAACATGGGGTTGAGTAAATATCAAGAAATTTGTATTAGGTTGAGGGTTAGGTTCACGGTTAGTACCAATTTTAGGGTTCAGGTCTAAGTCCTAGTTATTACCCAGTTATTTCAATTACTATAACAAGTGCATAGTATGTACATTTGGAACAGGACTGTAAAATAAAGCACTACCCTTAAATGGAAATGAACAGAAACGAACCTGGTAGTTAAGGCGCACAAATGGAAAGTTGACTCTGACAAGCCTCTCAAACATAGACACCTCCAAATTGAAATTCTTCGCAAGGTCGTACACTGTTGCACTAGGCCTCAACTGTGCAGATTAACATAGCATTAACACATTTTACAAATATTTAATGTAATTATATTTCAAATAACTGAAGGGCTTTCTACCTGTTGGTGATCTCCGATCAGTATGAGGTGTTGGCAGGCTTTGCTGAGGGTGGTGATGGTGTGCGCCTCCAACACCTCCGCCGCCTCCTCCACGATCACCAGTCTGGGCTGCAGCTCCTGCAGAGCCTGTCTGTATTTAGCCGCTCCTGTGGTGGTCATACCCACGACCAGAGCCTGTTGCAGCACACACAGATCCTCACGACGCCGGATTTCATTGAGCCTCTCCGCTGCGTCCTGATAGTCCTGCTCAGAGGCGAGGGCCTTAGTGCGAAGATCACTCCGATAGCGCAAAACCCAAAGACTGAAGGAGAAAAGAAAGATGTTAATAGCATGAATCTAATCTAGCTGGTTTATGTTTTGCATTTTGAATCTTGTTAGTTCACTGGAGTGGCATTAAGAAGTTTGTAGGTAAATGCTGCCATCTAGTGGAGGGAATGTGTGTGTGTGTGTGTGTGTGTGCAGGTTAGGGGTAGGGTTAGGTTTAGGTGTAGGGTTGGTGTAGGGCCATAGAATATACAGTTTGTACAGTATAAAAACCATTACGCCTATGGGATGAACCCACTTTTCACAAAAAACAAACGTCTGTGTGTGTGTGTGTGTGTGTGTGTGGGCATGTTTTTGTGACATATCAGGACACAACTCTGTATAATGACATGGGTATGACACAGGTATTACAAGGAGAGGGTGACTTATGAGGACATAACCCATGTCCCCATTTTTCAAAACACTTATAAATCATACAGAATGAGTTTTTTTGAGAAAGTAAAAATGCACAAAGTTTCCTGTGAGGGTTAGGGTTAGGTGTAGGGTTGGTGAAGGGCGATAGAATATACAGTTTCTACATTATAAAAACCATTACACCTATGGGATGTCCCCAATTTTCACTAAAACAAACGTGTGTGTGTGTGTGTGTGTGTCTTACCGATACAGTCTCCATCTGTCTTTCAGACTGAGGATCCACACATTGCTGATTTGTGTTTCTTCTTCCTCACTCATAGCTGAAGTCTTCCTCAGCTCTTTTTTAGCCATATGCTTCATTTTTCTTTTCTGGTGGCCTTGAATCTAAGCACACATCAGCAGAACAGTAGCACTGAGCTCCTCACAACAACACACACACGGTGCACAGCAATGCCTTACAATCAATATGAAATGACAGCGTAACATATTTTCAAGTAAAAATATTTTTCTGTGCTGTAAATTTAGTATTTTCACATAATGACATAAAATATAAATAAATGAGAGCTGTATTGCATTTTTTTTCTCATATTTTTGTTTTCGCTCCTTTTCTAATGTCCTGTTGCAAATAAAGTCTTTACTGCAGCAATCCTGTGTCTGTATTTATTTATTTTTTTATATAAACTGTACATTTTATAAAGCTACTCTGAGATGGTCATTCATTTTTTGTATTGAATTTCTGCAGCAAAAGAAACAAAATGCATGCATTTACTAAACCTAACAAAACAAAAATGTAGAGAGGCTTCAACACAGGCCTGACACATAAAATAATGCAGTTTCTGTAATTTTAGCTGATGATAGTCTTTTTTTTTTTTTTGTCATTGTGTTATGATTGACTAAATGTTCCTGTTGGAAGAGAACAGTGTTTTGAATAATTATTCGATTTTGAAACATGTTTGCAGTGTTTTGTTAGACATAGTGTATTGTGTTAGTTTATTATTGTATTTTGAAAATTAGTTTTGGGGTTTAGTTTACAATGTGTGATTTTGAGCATGAAATTAACCTTTTTGCCAATTGTGTGTTTTAAGTGTGTTGGTGCGTTAAGAGTTAAGGAAACTTGGTAAATGTATTTAAAAAACTGTTATAGCGATTGTAAAAAAAACTGTAAAAAGTTCATACTCTATTTAAATATAAATACAATGTCATATTTTTTTTATTTAAAATTTAAAAAAAATTCTGAGACCTACATCCAAAGATCAATTGTAACATTCATTTTTAAATCAATTGAAATTCTTTAAAAAAATGCTTAATTGGCGTTTACCATCTTCAGTTTGTTATAAATAGTCCTGCGCTGGTACAAATGCTTTTTGCAATTAGTTCCATGTCATCTCAGTTAATATAATCTCCTCAAAAGTTTACCTAATATTAGTTATTATAAATAATATAATTTAAATTGGATATTTAATTAAATGTAAAATTATTGTCTATATATATATATATATATATATATATGATTTCACTCAAGTATATACAAGTTTATTAATATTTTTCAATCCAGTATAAATGGTTAAATAATGCATGAATTCTCATACCTCCCATTCCTCCTCTTCAGTCTGATTCTGAGCCTGATCCTGGGTCTGGGCTGGTTCTTGTGGTTCAGCATCATTCAGGTTCATAGCCAGCATCAGCTCAGCCATGTCAGCGATGTTTTTCTCTTCTCGTCTCAGCTTTTTCCAGTCTTTATCCCCGTCCTCCGCATCCACCACAATCCTCTCGGCCTGGATCAGATCCGCCTCTTCATCGATATCGATCAGTTTCTCATCCTCCAGCTGTGCCCCGTCTTCATCTGCCACCTCTGAGAAAGGATTGCGATGCTGAATTTGCCATTTATTCTTCTGGCATACGTTCATTGTTCAGATTCGTGATGTAAGCCTTTGTATTAACCTTGAAAAACCACCTTTTCAGCTTGCACAAAACTTAAGAAAATGTATTGTTTGCTTAAAATCAGCATATCGTGACAGATGACCAGCACATTTGGGCTTTATCAACATGAAGAAATAAATTTATGCATTTAGCAGATGCTTTTATCCAAAGTAACTTATATTGCATTCAGGCTAAAAATTTTCTACAATCATGTGTTCCCTGAGATTCGAACCCCCAACCTTGCGCTTGTCAACACAATGCGTCACCAGTTGAGCTACAGGAACACTATAAATGATGTGCTTGGTCATGAAAACTGATCACAAGTGGAGACACAGATAGACTAGGCCTAAACCAGCAGGAGGTCTAGATTAGCAACAGAAAATAATATATTACTATCACTGCATTAATGCAAATAACTAAGTAATGCACAATTATTTGTCTTATAAATAGTTTGGCAGTTGTTGCATTAATTAATAAATGATAAAACACTACTAATCTCAGTGGTGAGAGAAAATCACTGTGCTTTAACAAGAATGAAGGAATTCCCATAAAACATCCATTCCTTTCTTTAATGAGCATGCACTGAAAGAACCCAACTTTAATGATGCTGTGGAGTATTTTTCAATCCACAGTTTATTTTACCACATACAGAGCATAAAATTGAATATTGTTAGTCTATTAGTCTCTCACCCGCTCCATCTGTTGGTTGTGGCCCCTGCAAAAACCCAGAGAATCCGATGCCGAGCCACTCCGCTATCATTGAAGGCTTCTTTTTCCCCACACTCTCGAATCCATCCAACACCTAACACAGAAGGAACGAACAATGTGCAAATACTTAACATCAAAGGAAAGCTTATTTTTTTTCAAAAGAGTGACCATTATGACTGGTTTTGTGCTCCAGGATCACATGTAATCTGATATAGTGTGAATATGGAGGAAAAACAGCAGTTTTATTCGGAGGCCCAAACTGAGCAAAAATTTTAAACTTAAAAACACGCGAAGCCACAGCTGAATTACACTTAAATAACTAGAAACCAAAAACAGTATAAACTACTAATTAGACAACAGAAGGCATGGAGTTGATTGTGAGCAGCAGGTTTTGTGTAACAGGTTTTACAGCCAAGTAAAAAGCCTTAGAAATTCGCACATCATATACGGTTACAGTAGATTTATAGGTCTGAAATTCACAGCTGCTGAAAGCCAAATGCAGTCTCATTGGAAATTGCAACATAATTCACTTTTTAAAGAATGATTGTCTGATTATAACTGACAAAAGTGAATCAAATCAAACAACATTTTAGCTTGTGCCATTATGTAGCTCAGGTGTTCAGAGTAAAAGATTATAATGCAAAATATAGCTTCATCGTGATCTGTATACACTACACTGTGGCAAAGCCTTTCAGTGTGTGTGTGTGTGTGTGTGTGTGTGTGTGTGTGTGTGTGTGTGTGTGTGGCACTCACTGGCTGTAGACACAGACTGTCCCAGTGCTGAGGAGAGATGTATTTCTCCAGGAAGTCTTCTTTAAGGACGCCACGCAAGCTGCACTCGAGCTGCACGGACTGTCTCCTTAAGAGCTCCTGCGACGCCTCCATCTGTGTATAGATCTGTGCACATACAGCACATTAAAACATAACTGCCATATAACTGTTCTCACAACTTCCAATTTTACAAGAATGATTTACTAATAAAAACATGCACATAGCATAATCACACCTTGCATCTAATTGTTCTATTAAACATTACATTAATTAGATATTTAATGTTTTTTAGGAACAGTTTAAAAAACAAACAGATACAAAAAGAATTAAACTTTTTTTTATTCAAAACTTGAGGGTTATTATGGTTAACTAAAACTAAAATTATTATTAATAATAATAACAATAATAAAACTCCATCACTTGAAATAAAGCAACTGCTAAATTAATTAATAAAAAATATAAAGACACTTACTTATTTTATTTCAGCTATGTGCCAAGAAAACATTTATCCTTTTCTTTTAGTTTTAACAAAGTACTAAAATAACTTACATTTTAAAATAGATAAAAAAAATCAAAATGACAAAACACAAATGTACAAAAACTTCAAATAAAGTTAAAATGAAAAAAAAAAAAAAAGTATAAAATATTAATAAAAACTATAATAGTATATCAATAATGCTAAAATAACACTTGTTACAAAAATATTTTATATAAATAAAAATTATACAAAAATAACAATAAAAAAATAAAAAAATAAAAATAAATTAAATAAAATAAAAGTCATAATGAAATCTGAGTTATGTCTTTAATAGAGGGCTCACATCATGATGGGCTCTCCTCAGGTGCTGTGGCAAATTTTTGCGGAAGTTTGATGCCCTGGTCAGCTCCCTCAGACCGAAGGGCTTTAGAGTTTCACTGTTACTTCGTCCTCCAACTCTTACTATGCCCTCTTTTAAAAATCCATGGATGCCTGGGACAAAGGTTATGAAATATCTCATTATTTCATACATGAAGCTGTAGAGTTGTATTTTACCGGAGTACAATAAACTCTCTGGAGAAGCCATAAAGCTCAAAGTCCCTCAAATGCTAAAAAGAAAATCTCTTCTGAGACACGACATGTGTAATAACTGGTTAATTTTTATTATAAGCAAGAACTCGGAAGTAGGAGTCATCTCTATTTGCCTTGCATTTTATCTTATCATTGGCTCTTAGAAACAACTGAGAGATCTCATTTGTGCTTAAGCAACAAGGTTTTATAAATACCACACAGATATAGATATTAGCACCGTACCTTCCAGAAACTGGTCAAGGGCATGATTGGTATAGCAGACCACCAGCATAGGACAACCATTGGACCAGGCCTCATGGTTCTCTAGCAAAGCCCGAGCGATCTTCAGGCCTACATACGTCTTCCCTGCAAAGAGTAAAACAAACAGGATTCTCAAATGTACAGTTTAGAAAAAGAGCAATCTAGCATAACAAAACCAGATATCTTTGCATTCCAGAAACAGGTTGCATCCATTTTTGTGCATATTTGCAAACTCGGTCTCGAGAGTATTATATAGGTTCACAGCAACCTCTAGTCACAGATTAGTCACCTGTTCCTGGTGGTCCCTGTATGATGGCCAGTTCATTGGTTAAGGCAAGTTTAAGTGCTTCAAGTTGGCTTTCATCAAGACCCATTTTTTCCTCATCTGGCCAGGCATGTGGGGTCAAGGGGTTAAAGGGTGGAATCTTCTCCTTTCCTTCTGCCATGATGCTAGACAGATCATATGACCTTCCCTCCACCTGAAGGTAAGCTGGAGGATCTACATCTGTGTTGCAATCCACTATGTACCTAAAACAACAAAAATGTGCGATGTGGTGTTTACCAAATTAAACAGGACTATTATTATTATTGTTCAGACCTGGAACTGATGATACAAAACCTTGGCAGTGAGTACTTTTGACTTAATACCACCTAGGATCGTCTAGAATAACAAAGCAACCACAAAACACTCTAAAAAACCATTTAAAATCATTTACTTTATTCAGATAGCAATGCTCTAGAAACCCGCCAAGACTCTCATTTACTATTACAATTATGCATACCTTTGAAAAGGAACATCATTCTCGTTTTGCTCCTTAAGACCTTCTAGGACATATCGGTAGGCCTCAAAGTAAGCCGTAGTCTCAACCATCAGGAAGGAGTCCGAGGGCTGAACACTGGCCAACCTGGCCCTGCTGTCAGAAGAAAAACAGAGATGCACCTGTCCCTGCTTCAGTAGCTTTGGATCCCGATCGGTAACGGTGGCGAACAGGAAAGTTTCGAAGTTGTCCATGGAGAGACAGACAAGAGATCCGTAAAGCAAACGTTTGGAATTTTCCCACCGGACAAACTGTAAGAGAATATACAATGAAATAAACTTAAAGAATGAGGCAGGGGTGCACAATATAATCCGAATCAGCCAATAATTGCTTAAAATGAAAATATCGGCATTGGCCGATATTCCTTGCCGATAAGACTAATAACTCACATATAATTTCACAGATTTATTCATTAATGTGTAATATATAATTTCTGCACAGAAGAGACTTGGTGTTGTTTCAAAACAAAAGCAAATAAATTGGTATCGCCATTGCTACTAGCCAAAATTACTTTAAAAAAATATCGGATATCTGCAAAATCTTTCCAAACTGTGTATCCCTAGTAGGTGGACATGTTTGGGAGCTATAGAGTACATGGAGTTATCTCGGAAAACTTGTAATTTGTGATTACCTCAAGAAGCCGTGAGTTAAACTGTACTTTGTAGGCAATTCCCGTTGATGTGCAGAGTGGCAAAATCAATCGGGTGTCATGGTAGACTCTGATGTCATCGAAACGCCTCTTTTTCATTGGTATTCCATCGACTGTCTCACTGTGCTGGACCCTCAGGAGCTCCCTGACTCCATCTCTCAGCGGCCTCACGAAATCTTCACGCAGAAGTCGGAAGTGTGTGTCTAGATAAATGCGAGCATTAGGGAAGCTTTGAGACATTATGTTGGGTCTCAGGAATGGCTTCTGGTCTAGGTGGAACTCCTCAATGGTTGGATAGATGCTCATTGTCCTGAAGTCTTCTTCCCCAGGTGGGGCATCCTCGTCGGGTGCCAGGAAAGAGTAGTTATCTGACCGCAAGGTGCCTTCCCTTGATTTCTCTTGGAGATGGTCCACCAAACCCTGCACCTTCTCTAAGTCTTCATCAGTATTGTGGAGAATATCCACCCCAGACGCACGCAACTGGTTGACGGTGCGTTTCAAAAGAGCCACCAACATGGAAACTGACTGGATAGAGCTGTGAGGAAACATGTTGACAACTTCGGAGAGAAGGCTGATGATGTTGCTCAGATGTTGGGGATACTGCTGCCTTCGAGCTTGCACGTTGTCCGACATCATTCCATTCACATGATATGGCAGACCGTATTGGAAAAACGGAGAGTCCTTAACGATGCCAGCTAAGTGCAGTACGATCTTGCGGTCAATTCGAGACTCGAAGGCCTTGCAGAGAACTTGACAAACCAGCTGCACCAGGTCGCTTCTCATCATATTGTCATCAAGCAGATTCTTGAGCCCGGTGCTAGATGAAAGGGTGATGGCCACCTCGGATGCGTCTTTCTCCAGTAGGCTTTCAAGCGTTTTATACCCCAGTTTGCGTACTTCAGGGGTGCCGTCTCTTCCTCTTCCTCTTCCTCTCCCATTTCCCCCTGTACCTCTCTGAGCTTCTACTCTTCCTCTTTGAGGTTCTTCACCTTGTGGCCCAACTCTTCCATCAGTCATACTTCCACTGGCTTGTTGGTGACCCGTGTTTTCAGGATGGCAAGGAGCTGGAAGTAAATAATTTACATAATGTTGATACATGAGTCCTTGAACAGGTCTCCCAAACCCTCGAGAGTGCAAAGATGAATTAGTTAGGCCTCCTCTTATCACAGGGCGGTGGGTGTTGTTCCCACTTGGCTTTTCTTGATGATGGTGCTGGTTATCTCTTCTCCGCTGTCCTTGTCCCCTCCCGTCTCCTCCTCCCCCTTGAACTTTTTCAACTGGCCGTCGTTCCCTTTGGCTATTTGTACTTCCACTGGCTTGTTGGTGACCTCGACCCCTTCCTTCTCCTCCTCCTCTTCCTCTTCCTCCTCCTCTTCCTCCTTCTCCACCTCTTCTGCTTTGACTGGGAGACCTGCTTGCTTGTCTTCGACCAGGCACAGAGCCATCTGTTGAAAAAAAAAATAGATATTGGGGTGTATAAGTAATAAGAATACATACTGAGTGACCAAGTAAAATAAGGCAATGCAAAGTAGTATAAACCTATACCTCTTCTTTGAGGGGCACTGGAGCCTCCTCTTCCTCTGTGCTGTCCTCCTCCTCCACTTGGATTTACCATTCTAATATATCTGCAGAGCGATTATACCAAAGACATATCATAGAAAATAATGAATCTCTGTAGATATCTGCTATACCTTCACTCCCCTCTATGTGGACATCTCTCTGGTTTAAACCCTGGATATAATGCAATGACTTTCACACATTTTAGTTTTTTCTCAGTCACTTAAATACATTTCTTGAATCATCCTTAACATTTGCAAAAAAAAGTAAGTAACATTGCAAACATGCAAGCAAACTTTCATAAAATGCCTGTAACTTCAAAGTACTTCATTTTGTCTTAGAAAAGTAAATATTGTCAATTAACCTACTTTCATACACGATTAGTCTTCTAAGTCAAATTGAGCTGCTACCTGAACCGGACACATTATTGAATTACTGATTGTGTGAAATTTCAGTTTCATTTCTCGTTAAACGACAATGTCAAATCAACACCGATTAGACAACAATATATGCGCACGCGCGCGCGCACACACACACGTATGTATGTGTGTACAGGCTATGTGTTTGTGTCTGCGTATAACATTCATATACGATTAAACGTTTTTATATTATTTTTTCCAAATGATCTATTACTGTTAATATATATATATATATATAGCACTGTAAGTCGCTTTGGATAAACGCGTCTGCTAAATGAATAAATTATTTTTAATTGTAATTTTTTTTTAATTTAATATATAGTGAAATTAGAATATTATTCGCGTTATCTCTTTTAAAAATGTATTTAATAATTAAATGACTCGGTAAAAAAAATTCAACCCCACAACTGTTTCTATTTGAGACCGGTTAAACCAGCAGCGGCAAATGAAAACAAATATAAATAATAATGTAAACAAAGCGATCCTTATTTAATATGATCTTCAGCACTCACCTGTTTACGGTTTCTTCAGTAACAGTGCGTCTTCATCTCCTCGGTGGCTTTAAATAGCGAACGTTACCGGTTTAGTTTCGTTTATCTCTTCTGTGGGTGGACCGTCAGCCGGTTTCGATGAGTCAGAACCGAAAGTGATGAACGGAAAAAACAAGACTCGGTTGCCGTGGAGAGATGTACAGACATGCGCAGTAGGAGACCGGGGCAAGTTGTCACAATCGATGTATCCCAATATTGCGGATTTGAGTCCAAAGTTCAAAAGAACACCCAGACAGAGTGCATTGGTCACATCAGTCAACAGAATACATTTAAATCAAAATTAATTAAAATTATTATAATATTAGGTTTTTGTCAGTATTATAGAGTGATTCTAGTTTGCCAAGAATGCATAACTTGAAAATCATCAAAGTAAACAACAACCTAAGTTTAGTGTTGAATTAATTAATAGTTTGCAAACACAATCTTTTTAGATCTTTTAGTATCTTTAGGAAGGTGTTTATGTGAAATCACCTGCTGGAGACAAAACTGAAACCTACCTGATAAAATCTTGTGTTTTGAATGCAAAGCATTGAGGTAGATGCAAAACAAATGCAAGCCTGGGTAACAGTGTGGCTGAGGTTGCAAGACCGGTGAAGACCTGTTGTTCAACGACACTACATCTCACTTGGCAGAGCAAAGGGTGCAAAACTCATGCAAACATGACATGCTGCATTTAAAGATTGACTGTGGAGAGACTAGCTGATATACAAGAGAATAAAAGGATGCATAGCACGACTTACTGAGAAACACAGGTCCTGATTTTAAATGGAGTCAGCTGTTCTCAACCTCATGTCTGTTTGATCAACTAGCAAACAGTGGAACTCCATATGATATTTACATGCATGTAGTTCTCTCTGCATGCACTTATAAGCATCACCTCCATTTTTAACACAGTAAATAATTAAATAGCATGCAATAAATGATGTTTTTTTTGCAACACTTTATTTTACGTCGTCCTTGTTACACATTACACATGAACAGTACTTACTATTATAATAACAGTAAATTATGCATAGATACGTGCAAGTAACCCTAACCTTATGGCAAAGTACATGTAGTAAATTAATATTACTGTCTTTCAATGTATAATTACAGTGTAACAAGAACACCTTTAAATAACGATCACCTTTAAGTTTATTGTTTTATTACATTATGCATGTTTACTGTGCAGAATACTGTTGGAGTCTCTTTTTTATTTTATTTTTGTATGGTTACAGGGAGTTTCTCTCTGCATTATCTCGAAGGTCGTCTGATAAAGGCGTTTCCTGATTAATCGTCTCGCTCTGCAGGAATCATTTGGCTTGATTTGAGGGAAATCAATTTTATTTCTGATGCTCGTTAGTCACTGGTTCGTACCGTGACACACAGAAGCACAGGTTAAACAGGATGTAGATGTTTATTTAAGGGAAGGTTTGGAGCGAGGATGATGATGATAAAATGATTTAAAGGGTGATTATAGGCTGATACATCAGGAACGGCTTCACTTTCTTCTGTACCTACAACGACACATAAAAGACTTGAGATGAGACAGCAGGCAAAAACACTGTTTCTTATATAAAAACCATCAAGACATTAAGATAAAACAGAACTAAAATAGATTTTCCAACTTGAAATAATTGCAAACACGTTTAAAATAGCTTCAGAGAATTTAAATTCCAGAATAAAATATTTGTGTATTTTCATAAAGTATTTAAAATACCCTTTTCCTTATCACACTCCATGCATGTTAAAAAAAAAAGAAAAAAAAAAAAATTTCTCAATGCAGTAATTTATCAGTGCCAGTATTAAATATATTATTAAATGATTAATAAAATAATGCAAAAGTGCAACAAAATGCATAAATACATTTCACGTTCTTAATCTTTTGTAATTGCAATAAATTGCATGATTTATTAAATTATTTTACATTGTTTTCCACTACATTTAATTTCAAGGTATTTTATTTTATATTTCATAAATTACTTTAATATAGCAACGTAATTTAAATCCCCCATAATACCCAAATTATGCATTATAGTGTTTTTACATCAGTCTGTTTCCATTGACTGCTCTGTTAATTGAAATAAAAGTCTGACCCTACTAAAAATGTCTTTTTTGTTGCATGCATATCTAAAGGGGAGTTGATTGTAATAAATCTCACCTGGCCTTTGACTTGAAGTGTCCTCCTTTCTTGTTAGGAATGCCGAGTCTCTTCCTGTCCTCGAAGGTCGGCCTAAACAGAGGAATCAGTGTTAGACTCGGAGACAAACACACAAAGCCTTGAACTCTTGAGTATCACACACACCCGGCTCTGTACTGCTTCAGAGTTTTCTTGCTGGTGTTCGTGAGCTCCTTATCAAACACGGACTTCTTCTTGCCGCCCTTGTCTTTGGAAACTGGGAGAAGAAAGTTTAAGGAGTCAGGAATTGAATTCAAAGGCATGTTTTCTAAAGCTCAAGCGTTCATCTGCTGACCTTTCTTCACAGGTTCTTCTTCAGGAATGGCTCTGGCGCGCTTCGGCTTGCGATCACGTTTGGCGACTCGTTCGGCGTACATCTGAGACTTCAGCACCTCGAACTGAGCTCGCTCCTCCGCCTGACACACACACACACACACACACGTTAAACATTCAAACACAGAGATCTGATGCAGCATGCAGTGCTAGAACTCTTTGATGATTTTGCTAATTTAATTTGTGATGTGCATTAGTGATGCACAAAGTCAGGTCATAAAAGCATAAAGTAAAAAAGAGAGTTTGATGAAATAATCTCACCGTTAACTCTTTCTTCTTGCCCTGTTTCAGGAACTGAGCACGCTTCTTCTTTCCTCTCAGAGCCAAATCAAAATCCTGCAGCGCTTTAGTCACTTTATGACAAAGAACAGGAAAATTAAAGTGTGTCATGAGATGAAAAATGCAAACACACACAAACAATTATTAAAATATTAAATACACAGAGAAATTACGTGTGCTACTTGTTCACAATCGTACTTAGTTTTTTGATAAAGTACTTTTATTCATCAAGGATGCATTAAATTGATCAAAAGTGACAGTAATGCCATTTATAATGTTACAAAAAGACTGAAAAACAAAATGTAGCATCATTTCCAACTAAAATATTGAGCAGAACGACTGTGTTCAACATTGATAATAATCAGAAATGTTTCTTGAGCAGTAAATCATCATATTATTCTGATTTCTGAAGATCATGTGACACTGAAGACTGGAGGAATGATGCTGAAAATACAGCGGAGCATCACAGAAATAAATTACAGTTTAACACAGATTCACACAGAAAACAGTCATTTCAAATTAAAATAATATTTCACAATTTTACTGCATGTTTTATTAAATAAATGCGGTCTTAGTGAGCAGAAGAGACCACTTTCAACAAATTCAACTCACTGCGCTCTTTCTTTCTCTCCTCGTGCGTTTGGAACCAGGTTCTTGGCGCCTGTTTCTCGTCTGCAGCCTGAGTTAACCTCTTCTGAGCTGAACTGATCTAAACAACAACAGAAAGATGAAACACACACACACACACACACATCCGGGTTACTACAGGAGCCAAAGTGTGTTAAATCATACATTAATACAAGTGACTCTTTAAAATAAACAGACCTGCGCCTCTGAATGAGCCATTTCCTTTTCCTCCTTCTCCAAGCGTAATACAGCGTACACGTCCTTCTCCAGCTTCTCAATCAGATCCCGAAACTTGAGGATGACCTCTGAGAGACGGCCAGAGAACACACTTTAACAACAGAGTCATCTCTGACACAAAACAATGCATTACATGAGAGCGTTTCAACGGATGAGGACTTTTAGCAGATTTTCAGATCCTTATGATTTTCAGGGATTCTGCAGGTTTTGTGGAGACACTTTTAAGACCATGCAAAGACACTTTAAGGAACACAGTAAGTTGCATTAACAAAACATCGACTGAAATGAGTTTAAACAGCTGTGCACTCGACCACTCGAATATTGAACAGACTTTTAATGCACTTTCTGATCACTCCAGAAAAAAAAAAAGTCATGCTCTTTCTTTGTCATTTTTTTTTTCAATGCAAATGTCTGAAGACTCTTAAATCAGGTTACATTCACTTGAGAAGCAAGTTTTCATTCCTCATTGAGAAGTATTTGTTTTAAAAAAAACAATTTTATTAAATTTCTCAGCTAAAAAAGACTTAATTCTGCTTCTCAAGTAACTGCATCTTGATTTAAAATGTTAAAATATTTGTATGGGACAACATCAAAAATGTATAGCCATAACTTCATGAATTTAAGACTAATTAAGACGTGTTAAAACCTGTGGATTTTGACGGATGTGCAAAGAACCATTCAGACAGGTTTATAAAGTGCATGGATTTAGCAGACGCTTTTATCCAAAGCGATTTACAGTGCATGCTATGCAAAGCTCTACCACTGAGCCACAGGAACACCATTACCTTGAGGAATGACTCGAGCTTTGACGGCGGTTTTGGCTTTTTTAACAATCTCTTTCAGCATCTTCCTCTCGGTCTCCCCCACGAGGGACACGGATCGTCCCACTTTCCCGGCGCGAGCCGTTCGGCCCACCCTGTGCACGTAATGCTTCACAGTGTTGGGCATGGTGAAGTTTATCACCTGCAAACACACGTGCATTTCAGACCGCGTTCTCCGGGGTTTCACCGACACAGATATTAGATGCAAACCCACCGTCTTGACTCCGTCTATATCCAGACCTCTGGCAGCGACGTCTGTAGCCACTAAAATATCAATCTGCTCGTCCTTGAAACGCCTGAAACACCAGGATGTTGTTCATGCAGCAGTCTATTCAAGGCAAACCTTTGCGTTTCTTTAAATGCATGAAACTCACTTCAGACTTTCCAATCTCTGCGTCTGCGACAGGTTTCCGTGAAGCTCGCCGACCTTTAACCCCATCAGGCCCAGCAGGATGTGCATGCGGTGAGCCTGCTTCTTCGTCTGAGTGAAGAGCATCACGTGATCCTGAAAGGTTCTGGTCAGGAGAGCTGCGGACGAGGACTGGATTTAATACACGTGTTTCAGAATTAAACTAAATCTGAGAACAAATAAGTCCAGGTTTGACTCTGTTCCAAACCCTAGTGCGCTGCCTAACTAGACAGCATTATTTAGACATCATAAGTTAACTTTGATGACTCTTCAAAATATTTGCAGCACAATTGTTTGGTTCTGGCCACTGAAACTGCACTGCATTGTTTTTTTTCAAATGATTTACATTTAAAAAAAATACTACAATCACTAAAACTAAACATACAATTAAAGCTGAAGAGAAAAATTAAAAACAAATAAAAGTCTAAACAAATAGATTACAAAGTAAAAAAAAACAAATACAGTTTAAAATGAAGTTAATCCTAAAATAATAAAATATAAAATTAGCACATACAATTGCTGAAACCTGAAGAAAAGCAATTAAATAATTTTAGGTTGAAGTATTAAAATTACTTTTATTAAACATACTAACATTTTTAAGTTTAAGTACTAAACTTATTTAACAAACTAAAATAAAATTACAAATATATCTTAAAAAATATATAATATATTAATATATATTAAAAAAAACATATACTTAAAAAAAAACACTGACTGCAATTAGTTAAAAAAAATTTTCCTCAAAGATAATGGACAGTTTTATAGGAAAGATACCTTATAAATATATTTTTACATTTTTATTTTAAAAAAAGCTATATTAATATATATTTAAAAAAAACATATACTAAAAAAAAAAAAAACTGACTGCAATTAGTTAAAAAAAAAATTCCTCAAAGATAATGGACAGTTTTATAGGAAAGATACCTTATAAATATATTTTAATATTTACAAAAAAAAAAAAACTATAAAATAATATTAGATTTCTAATTTTAGGTTGAAGTATTAAAATTACTTTTATTAAAGGTACTAACATTTTTAAGTTTAAGTACTAAACTTATTTAACAAACAAATATATATAAAAAAAAAAATTAAATTAAACAATATTATATACAAAAAAAAAACACTGACTGCAATACGCTCAAAATATTTCAAGGAAAGATACATTATAAATATATTTTAATATTTTTTATTTACATTTTTAATTGTAAATAGCTCAACAATTTGAAAAGAGCACATTCATAAGTGATCATGCATTTTTATTTTTTTGCTAAGAGGAGCACAGTAACGCCAGACTCTACTGGAATCATTGTGAGTGTTTCGTGTGGATCACAAGTGATTTACCATCAATGAAAAGCACTAGAGATCTGTCACATCACCCTAAGCAGACAGCAGACCAGCGAGGCCACTAATTAGGGCACCTTACCTGCAACGATCGCCTCTCGGTCTCCTTCTTTATTGGGTCTGATCCTCACAAACTCCTGTCGGAGATACGGAGCCACGTCTGTGTTACTGTTCACAAAGATCCTCACCGGCTGCTTCAGCGACACGGACGCCAGATCCTTCACCTGAGGAGAAACGAGGAAAACACGCCGATGAAGAGCTGTTCTACTAACAGGAAGAGCCAAAAATAACATTATATACGGCACACGACCCATATGATGGATAAATAAGCTTTTGTCAATGAGCAAATTATAGAAATAAATCCTGATCTCTAATACTGACCTAATCAAACTGATGGAAATAATCAATAATGTCTGATATTGATATGATCAGTGGTGCAAGCGTTTGGAACGGAATGTTTTTTATGAGAAAACAAGACGATCTCAATTTTTTTTTTGTCAATAGAGAAACAAAACAATTTTTTTTTTAAATGCATTTGTGCATTTTAATGCATTATTTATTTTTTAATTAATGTACATATTTTATATGCATTTTATATATTTTGATATAGTTATTCGTTGATTTGATTTATATCCATCTATCTTTCTTTCTTATATTTTCACTGGTACATCCAATGTATATAATAAAAAGATATAAAAAGATATTTATGGGTAAACAAGTTAGTCAGCAAATAAATTATGCTTTTTAAATTGGTATTATGCTATTTATTTAGTTTCATTTTTTGCATTTATTTATTCCTTTATTTCCTGCATTTATTTAAAATATTTAAATTTCTATATTAATTTATTTGGATGGATTTGTATCACTTTTTACTCTTATTACTTGCATGATAACCTGATTTCGACACAAAGCATTGAGTGAAGTGCAGTCATCACCTCTTCACTCATGGTGGCCGAGAACAGCATGGTCTGTCTCTGATAGGAGCACATCCTGATGATCTCCTTCATCTGCTCCTCGAAGTACTCGTCCAGCATCCTGAGCAAAGACACGTGTGTAAATAACCAGCCGAGCACTGAGCACGTCTCACCTGTGGCTCTCACCTGTCGGCCTCGTCCAGGATGAGGATCTCGATCTGACTGAGCTCAAACGAGGGCGTGTTGTGCAGATGGTCAATCAAGCGTCCAGGTGTAGCGATCAGGACGTCTGGCCCCGCCCTCAGCGCCGCCTCCTGAGACTTCAGGTCCAGCCCACCTGACAGACACATCACAAACATCTCACAACACTTCCTGCATTCGTTTCTAACAGTACATCCACTGCCGCCTTATATTCCAAAACCTACAAGTGTCTCATTTTAACATGTGAAAGACAGAACTAAAGCAACAGGGCCGCTCATAAGCTCATAAAACAACTTAAATATAAGATTAAATACTTGAAATAAATGCAGTCTTGACAAATCAACTATATTTAATAAGTAGAAGTTGAAGCAATAAATTACTAAACCAAAAACTGATATAAAACTGAACTGATTTATAAAAAAATAATACAATATAAAATTAGCACAACGAACTGCTGAAAAAAAAAACAACAACTAAAAATTAGAAATCTAATAATTTTTTTTTTAGTACTAAAATTACTTTTAATAAAAAGGTACTAACATTTTTATACTAAACTTATTTCACAAATTGAAAAAAATATAATAAATATATGATATATATATATATTTTTTTTTTAATGACAAAAGCACATTATTACTAATACTTTACATTTAGAGTTGTTTAAATAAATTAGCTTAAAAATATTAAATTACACTTAAGAAAGTTTAGGTTGAAGAACGGAAATATTTTGTATATACAAAATATTAATTATAAATGACAAAAGCACATTACTAATATAAAAAAAACATCTAGAGTTGTTTAGAAAATAAATTAAGCTAAAAAATAATTTAATAAATAATTTAATATTTAAATTAAAAAATTTGAACTAAAAAGAGATGCAAATTTAAAAAAAGCTAAATAGAAATGTTTGAATAAATTGAATATTTAAAAAAAGTAATAAAAATGGCAAGCACACATAACAGTAATACTCACTAAAATAAATAAATACATATGTAAAAATTACTTTTTAGTAAAAGTACTAAAATGGTAAAATTTTGGTTGAAGTACTAAAATTAAAGAAAATGCTTAAATATATATAAAAAAATGACAAACGCACATAATTACAAATACTTTTAAATGAAAACATTTAAAATGATAAAAAAGTAAGCTAAAATATTACTTGAAATAAGATAATATTAAGTTAAAATATTATATTTAAAACTTAATTAGAAAGTTCCCTAAAGAAAAAAAAAAAAAAAAAAAAGCTAAACAGAATCAAAAATATGAAAAAAAAAAAAACTAAAAAACTTAAACTTAAGTTTAGAATGAAGTACTAAAAAACCTAAAACAAATTTAAAATTGTAATATATATATATATATATATATAAATATAAAAGACATGCACATTTGTACATTAAATTGTTGTATAATACTTTTTTATTTAATTAATTATTAATTAATTAATTAAATATGGATGAATAGTACAGAATCTGAAGCGTACCGACGGCCAGACAGGTGCTGATGCTGGTGAACTGAGCCAGCTGGCGAGCGACCGAGTGCACCTGGATGCCCAGCTCTCGGGTCGGCACCAGAACCAGCACACGGGTCACCTGCGTCTCTCTGGGCTTGTAGATCAGACGCTCCAGCACGGGCAGCATGAAGGCCGCCGTCTTACCTGAGACACACACACCAGTCACATCCATCCACACAAAAACTCTTTCTGGTCAAACCAATCAGACGGAGATCTCACCAGTGCCAGTGGCGGCACATGCACAGATGTCTTTTCCCAGAAGCCCCACAGGGACGCAGGCTTTCTGAATAGGAGTGGGCTGCTTAAAGCCCATAGTAGAGATGGCCTAAAGAAACAAGAAAAAACACTTCAGAAACACTGTGCATGCTCAACTGAAGACCCAACACAGGGTGCACAGATCGATTCAGATGCTAATGATGATTAACATACCATTAAAACATAAAAATGCAACACCACATGCATGTATTCACTGTCATCAAAGCAGTAACTCTTTACACTGCAGCCTAGATAGACATCACTACGTCAAAAACACCACTAGAAAACGATAACGGACATTTAAAAATAAATTAAAATTAAATAAATGCATTTAGCAGACTTACAGTGCATTAAGGCTAACAATTTTTTACCTAACATGAATAAATAAAAAAATAAACTGAATGTTTTTTTCAGAAAACAAAAAAGTAATTTAAGATAAAACAATATATATAAATAAACAATAAAAAACACAAAAGGCTGACGTCAGACTCGCCTTCAGTAAAGGTCTGGACAGATTCATATCCTGGAAGGTGAGGTTCTCATCGTACTGAGAGGCGTCTTCAAAAAACGCTTCGGGCTGGAGAGAGAGAGAGAGAGAGAGAGAGAGAGAGAGAGAGAGAAAGAGAGAGAGAGAGAGAGAGGGAGAGAGAGAGAGAGAAAGAGAGAGAGAGAGAGAGAGGGAGAGAGAGAGAGACAGAGAGAGGGAGAAAGAGAGAGACAGAGAGAGGGAGAAAGAGAGAGAGAGAGGAGAGAGAGAGAGAGAGAGAGAGAGAGGGAGAGAGACAGAGAGAGGGAGAGAGAGAGAGAGAGAGAGAGAGAGAGAGAGAGAGAGAGAGAGGCAGAGAGGAGTAAACACTGAGAAAACCTCCAAAAAAATCCCATAAACTACAGCAGCTCAGGAGAACCCAGCCATACTCACAGTTTCTGCTGCTTTCCTCTTGCCTTTCTTCTGCTTTTCTCTCAAAGTGTCTGAAAGAAAAGAAAGAGTGGTTTATATACACATATATATAGCATAACTGTTCATAGAAAACAATAATGAAGGCTTTTGATTGACTGTCAACACACACCTGCTTTCTTGAGCACTTCTTCATCACCTGAGGAGAACTCATCTTCATCTACCTCTTCACCATCATCATCATCATCATCATCTCCACCTGATTCTTCGTCGTCTTCTTTATCATCATCATCATCATCCTCTTCATTCTCGTTTTCTGGTTTAGAGGCCGAAGCTTCCGTTTTCTTGCTTTCTTTCTGAGTTTTTTCCTGCAAATACAAAGAAATATTTCAGAAGCATTTCAGTCCCATACACAAAACCATAAAATAAAGATGTGGAAAACAACCTGGAATAAGATATCCGGTGGTCAACATTTTGGAAGTTTTTTAAGTCTGTTCTATACACATTTATTTAAGCAAAGATACAGTAAAAAAAATATGAAAATGTTTTCCAATTTAAAAAAAAAACTTTTCTATGTGAATATATGATACAATGTAATTTCAATGTAATTACAATGTTTTCCGTCTGAACGCTGAACACATCGGCTTACCTCAATCTTGCGCTTTTTCCGCACTTTCTCGATCTTTTCGTCCAGAGTAGTGGGTGCTTTCTGTAAAAGCATGAAGAAGATTATTCAGCGTGACTAACCAGATCCCCAGCTGAGCTGTGAAGTGAGAGTCACTCACTCTCTTCTTGAGCTGTGCCATCACGTCTGCCATGACCCAGTCCTCGCTGTACAGACCGTCCCGCTCGCCGAACTCGAACCCAGTGCTGAAGTCTCCAGTGCCACGGCCCTTCAGAGCGCGCTTCTGCTTACTCAACACGATGGGCTGCTCCTGACGACACACACACACACATACACACTTTAACACCTTTAACATGGTGCACTGATGGTATCAGACAGCAATACTACGGTACCTCAAAAGACATCATTCATCTAAGATGGTATTTGCATGTACGTACATGGTCATATTTGCATATATATGGTCATATACCATGGTACTCCCCATTAGGGATGTTCATTTTTAACCAGTTAACCGTTAACCACCGTTAACAATTTTGACCGATTAAAACAATCAGTTAAACAGTTTAAAAAAAAGTTATTTATTTTCAGTCATTTATTAAAAAATTAAAAAAAATGGTTTGCCGTTTTGTTTAAATGGGTTACATTTTACAAAAAATTTACTAAATACATTTTTTTTTGAGACACATAAAATAAACATACGTCGCGTAGCCTATTAATAAGTCTCATTTTATTATTTAATTTTAATTAGGCCTAATGCTGACGCTAAATGTTTACAAAAATTATAATAAACAATGTAAACATAGCTTTGTTATTTTAGTTCCCCTCACTCCACAACAAATAATTTTAATTAAAAGTAGCTTATATATATATATATATATATATATATAAGAATGAAAAAAAAATAGCCTATAAGAGGTTATAGCAAAATATACGATAAGCCAAAACGAATTAATTTAGGCTAAAATGAAACCGAAAACCAACATCCGGTCTCTTATTCGACACAAAACCAAATGTTTCCGTATTTGAATTTGAAATTATTATTTATTATAGCCTACTTCACTTGTGTTCCAATATCTAATTATTATTATTTATTTATTTTGCATAAGATCACACTTAACAGCACAGATTTTATTACATATTTTTAAACTGCGCTGTTTTTCCCCAATATGTTTGACTGACTGTATTTTATTATGATAATCAACAGAATACATTGTCTACAGACTACAGTTTTTTCCTTCTAACAGTGGAAGCAACTTCTTTTAGTCAAAGATAATCGGAATTGTAAAAAGGTTGCCTTTGTGTACAATCACAATAAACAAATCTTTGTGCGTAAAATACGCCCAAAGAAAAAATAGGATAATGCTTTCCGCCATCTGTTTCCTTTCACACAGCACAAAAATTTACCAAAACTTTGTCTTATTTGTTCTTTTTCATAATTATTCAAGTTAAAATATATTCTAATACAGGCCTATTTACGCGTTATATAAATAGCCTAGATTTATAATGTTTCTCTCTAAATACACACACATACAGTATATATTTACGAAATATTTACATGTATACACAATTATATTCTTATATTTATATACAAATTAACTTGATATATAACATAACATGTTTTTCTTAAATATATACATGCATGCGTGTATTTATATATGCATAATGGATATACACTACACATATTTACATTTAATCATTTAGCAGATGCTTTTATCCCAAGCGACTTACAAATGAGAGCAATAGAAGCAGTCAGGTCAACAAGAGAACAACAACAGTATACAAGTGCCCTGACAAGTCTCAGTTAGTCCAGTCTATATATATATATATTATTATTAAATGAAAAGACAAGAAAAGGAAAAGTGCTGGTGTTAGTTGGTTAAGTGCAGGCGAAAAAGATGAGTCTTTAGATGTTTCTTGAAAATGAGTAAAGACTCAGCTGTACGAATTGAGATTGGGAGTTCATTCCACCAGCTGGGCACAGTACAGGAAAAGGTCCGTGAGAGTGATTTTGAACTTTTTTTTTTGCATGCAATTAATCGCGATTAATCGTTTGACAGCGCTACTCAAAACACGGTAAGTTACATCCTTAAACAACGTAGTACCATGATGGTGCACACCAAAAAACATAGTTTTACCATAGTTTAATGCTCAAAACAGAGCACTAACTTGGAGCATCGTCAAACAACATAATTTACCATGCTTATATACACCTCGACACATGGTAATACCACGGTAAATTCTCAAACAACGTAGCATCACCACGATACAGGCCAAAATAAAACCTCTAACAGCAGTAATGTGAACTTACGGCTTCTTCGTCAGACGCTGAGTCCGGATCGTCAGGAACTTCATCATTATCATCGATAGTTCTGATCAGATCCAGATCGGAAAACATCTTTGTGCTGCTCTCGCGAAATAAACTTCACACACTCCGAAACTATATAGAAATATAGAGTATATATTTACACGTAAACCTAACTACCTAATAAAGGAGACTTTATCTTACAGTTTAAGAAATATTAAGCATATAGTTGTGTGTTTGACACACGAGCAGCGTCCAACGCTGACTTCCACACGTGCGTCGCTGAAGAGGCGGATCTGCGTCATTCTCTCACGGCTCTCGATCAGCGGCTGCAGCGGCCTCGTGAGAGCACACTGACACCTAGCGGCGCGGAGGACGCCTCTTCTTCTGATAAAATACATCATTTTAACACAAAACCACGATTAAAATTACATGAGGTCAGTTAAGACTGCAGATGACTGCATATGTACTTTAGACGGTCTCTGAATAAAAAATGACATTAAAACAATCAAAAAAGAAAGAAAAAAAATAATAATAATATTGGTCATTGCTATCCTTTCAGAGAAACGTTTTGAAATCCCAGGATTCGTTTTACAACCTAGCAGAAAAATATATAGATAAATAAGTATAAGATATAATAAACTAGCAACTTAATAAAAAAAAAAAAAAAAAAAAAAAAAAAGTTCATCTGAACATTTACATCACGTTTAGAAATGCCTCTGTCCCATTTGTCAGTGTAAATGCACATTTGAACAATAAATGAATGTTTTTCATATCAAGTGGCTGAACTTTAAAGTGAAAGTAATAAAGTGCACAAATAAACTTCCACGAGTTTAAAAAATAAACTAGTATATTAATATCCTATGCCTCTGAAAATTTCGAACAGAAAATCAGCTTGAAAGTTTTATTTCTTCATTAAGAGGGTGGGTCTCTAAAATTAACTTCATGCATCATCCAAACGGGTCTTTGCATCACTATACTTTCATATAAAAACTGATATATAGTGATACATTATGAATATAAAAACTCAAAAAGTTTAAAACCGTAAAAAGAAAAATACATTAAAATACTATAAAGTTATACAATTCTACATTTAAAACAACTATATATTTACAAAAAGCTGAATGCATAAATTCTACCTCTCACAGAACTGTTAATTAGACAGATTAAAAGAACATTAGAAACACTGAAATATTAATAAACGTCATTTCGTTTTTAATTTAATTGGCACTTGTTTAATTTTTATATTTAAAACGGTAAATATTTGATTTAATTGGTATCAACTGAAAGCAAAACAAATGAGTCTTATTAAAACAAATGTCAATTTGACGCTTTATTTAAAAAAGGAAGGAAATTACAAAATACAAAAAAACAAACTATACAAGATCTTGCAGCCAAACTGTCCCATACAAGGAAGAGATGCACCGCAGATGTTTAAGGTCTGGGAGGATGCATGCCTGGAGGAGGAGGACCTGGGGAAACACAAAGGACAAATTCAAAATCAAAAGCAGTTCATTGTGTTATTATTTTGTGCTATAACTAGTATTAAAGAAGAGCTGATCAGTTCACATGCATCTGTTAAACGTCACTCCACATTAAACAGCGCCAAAACAACATTTATTGTACTGACAGGCAGAATTTAAAGCACAATTGCGATTTATTTGGATGGAAGCCGTGTTTCAATGTTGCATCCATTAACTGAAACAGGATTCTTGGGATCAATAGTTTCATAAAAACGAGAATCAATACAAACAAAAGACATCAATATTTTTACTCAGCCCTAGTATATAGACATAAGACCTAGTAAACCTAACGAAAAACCCACCTCTCATTCCAGGAGGAGGCGGCCTCATGCCAGGAGGCATTCCCATCGGAGCGCCGCGGCCGGGCGGCATTCCCATCGGCGGTCCCATGGGCGGCCGCATGCCTGGAGGAGGACCCATCATACCTGCAGCAGAGCGAGACGTGAGCACGAGGGTGAACCCTAACCATCACGCCGCATGATGCCAGCCATGTGATTCTGAGCTCAGCGTAATCCTGCTACCACTCGAGCGGACTCGTCATCAGCCTCAGAAAACATTGATGTCATCACAGCCGCCGAATCAGCACAGCCGTCAGAAAACACACAGCGGCAGATCGAGACACTCACCCGGAGGAGGCGCTCCTCGGCCCATCGGAGGAGGAAGAGGTCCACCCCGGCCCGGAGGATACTGTGTGGGAGCGCCCGCTATACTGACCCCCACAGCCGTGCCCCGCCCCTGAGGGGTCATGACCTGAGACCGAGAGAGAGAAAGGACATGTTTCAGACAAGAGAAGGATGATACGGGTCACACTCTAATAAACTGAATTGTAATAAAATAAAAATTTATTTTTATTGCCATTTCAGCATTTACGGCGAATTCTGAGTATGGGTCACTTCACATCTTCCTCGCAAAAACTGAGCTACAATAATACAAGAGTTACAAAAACACCAAATAAAATCTAAGAAAACCAAAAAATACAGCAGTTAAAATTGTACAAATTATTTATTTTTTTATATATAAATGTGATAAATTCTAAATTATTTCCTAGTAAAATCTCACAAAAAAAAACTTTAAAACATTATATAAAATATAAATAATTAACCAATTAACTGTAAATCTAACATGGTAACAAAACTAAAATTTAAATATTACAAAAAATAATATATAATATGAAAAATTTTAATTGCATCCCAATTAAATGTTGATGTATAAAGTAGTGTAAAATATTTTAAAGAAAAAGCCAATTCAGTAAAAACGGAATACATATAATGAAACAAAAATCTGGCTATGACTCCCAATAAGAACCGATCAAAAAAATATATTTTGTAAAATGTGAAAAAATTATTTATAGCTCATCCAAACAGTTTTTATTTCACTTGCACATTTAAAAAAATATAATATGTTAACATAGTGCATTTACCAATAATTACATTCAACAGTAAATTCAAAAACTCTGAAACAATGGCCCACAGAAATCTCAGAATGAAAAAAATAAATAAATAACAATTAGAAGCAAAAGTCATTTTAAACTGTACCTGCTGTGATGGGCCCCCGACTCCCCTCACGGGGCCAGCGAGTCCAGCGGGGCCTGTCCCATCGGAGCGCCGGCGGGAACGCCTCGCCCTGCAGCCCTGCCGACCCCAGGACCCCCTGCGACTCCTGCCAGCGGCACACGGGCGATGCCAGTCTGAACACAAACACCACGTCACTCTCTACACTCACACTGAGTCCAATACTAGTGTCTAATTCACATCATCGGCATCAGACTCAGAGCAGACTCACGTCTTTAGGAGGCGGTCCTTCTACAGTCAAAGAAACCAGATTTTCTCCTCGGAGCAGAACCAGACCCCAGAACCCTCTTCTCCTCTCGCTCCGGCTGCTTGGAGTTCTTGGGTCTGTGAAGGACACAGACGGGAAAATACTGGTCCATGAGTATGGCATAATTAAACAGATTCTTAAAAAACAATGCACGCCTCGGAAAGCAAGATTCTTCACGAACATCGCCGCTGTGTGAGAGCTCATTTAATGAGAGGTCAGAGTAATGTTCAGGATGGACTTACTTGATCTTTTCTGAACTCGTCGCAGTCACACAGGATCAGATTCATGTGTTTGTCGAACGCTTTGAACGTGCCGATGAAGATTCGTCCGTCCTGAAGGATACAGCGCATCCGGAAGTCGATGTGCTGCAACATCTTACTGCTCTTACCCACCGTCTGGGAGACAAGAAAGAGTTAAAAACAACATTACAGACACACGCGCATCAAACTGACATCTACCAGTGGGAACGAATAGGACTTTTATTTTAAATTTACTCTGTTCAAGGAACACAAGTTATTCTTAATGTCCATTGTGTTTTGGAAGTTTATTTCAAAAAGAGAAATACATAAGTTAACGTGAATACCTAAAGAATGCAAATCTATTAATCAGAAAATCAAGCAATCGAAACACTATTAACTAGGACGGAAGTGATATAAAAGGCAAAATAAAAGTCTTCCCGGTTAACAGATTATAGGAAAGATAGTAAACAATATACTTAGACTCCGAGAACGTGCTGCAAACTTAATTTATACATTTGTATCGAATTATTGAATCATATTAAATTATTTAAATCGAACTGTGTGCAAACAGAGCAAAAAACGACGCTCATATTAGCGTTCATTCACAGTCTAAAAACTGGATTTTAAAGAAAGATTACTGCATTTTGTTTGAGAAACAAACTATTATTATTTCTAATGCGTTTTAAATTCCTTGTTGATTTGTTTTCGGCTGCTTTCGTCTAAGAAAATAGCAAGCTGTTTTGTCCTACGTAGAAACGACGTAACGATGACGTAAGATACACAGTTTTAATTCAGAATCTTCACTTAATCGCAGAAATATTAAGAGGGATGTTTAATCGGACACTAATAAGGCAGATAACGAAGTCTTACCATGATTGCTGTTCGGATGACTCCGATTTTAATCGGATTCTGCCAAACTGGTTAAAAAATTGACCCGCGAACCTCCGCTGAGTCTTTTAACTGAGAGCGACGCGAAAAGAGTCCGACCGGAAACACGGAACACGATCTAAAACTGTCCGCTTCCGTCTGGCGCACCTTCTGATAGTACATTTTACGATTATAATTATAATTATAATTATTATTTTTCTTTAATCAAGCTTCTTTTTAGCGAAATAAAAAAATCACTGTCACACAACATATGATCACAGAAAAAAAAGCATGCTTAATTAAAAAAAATACACACATACATACATACATACATACATACATACATACATACACACACACACACACACACACACACACACACACACACACACACACACACACACATATATATATATATATATATATATATATATATATAGACAGGGGCGGATCTAGAAAAATATTGATGGGTGGCGAGAAGTGGGCAGGAATTTTTGAGGGGTGGAAACATATGGCAGACGTATATATACTGAATTTAGTCACAGTTTGATGATAAATACATGTGCACACTTCAAAAGCACACAGGCTATCATTTACAAACTTAATCTAATGCAATCAATGTCTTGCATTTGAAACAGTTATAACAAACATTACAAACATATAAAGAATAAGTGACCATACCCCATAAGCACCACCACACTCACTAATGCATACAGTGTGCATCAACATGTAATTAAGAGCATTGTAAAAGGTTCAGTGTTATCAATATGTCAATTTATTATAAGAAACACAAGATTTTAATAGCCAATGACATTTCCAGCTGGGGAGACTCAACTGATTTTGTACAGTTTAGTGTTAATCACCATCTAACTCAACCAGTCAAGAGCTACATTTAGCCTTATGTTATATGTGTGTGTGGTTAGTAGAGCACATTCCCAGAGACGTGTATAACAACACTTTAAGGGTTCCCATAAGCAGGATTGTATTGTTGTGCCCCCTTCCTCAAATATGATGATGGAAAAAACCCTACTATAGGGGTGAAAAAATAACTTTAATCAAATAAAAACGAAATGAATAAATTCTATTATTTACAAATCACAACTGTAGCTCTCGACATTTACCTGTGGCTATAACTTTATTATGACTCTAATTTATTTTATAGTCTCAAGCATTAAGAAATCATGCAAAAGGAAACTAAGCAGTTTTACTATGATAAAACCATGGTTTATTTTTGTAAGGGTTGTGATATGCACGTTTTCGTTGAAGAAATTATAAAGCCTGTGTCATCTATAGCAAAAAGGTGGCCAAAAATGAAAGATTAAGTGAATATTTGAATGAAATGTTTGGTCAGTAGCCTAAACAAGGATTTGATCGTCCTGTAAGTGTAACAGCAGCAATCACGTGGCATTTGTAATAACATTTACATAAATTGTTTATTGTGTATTTGCCTACATTATGTATTTTAACAGTGTTATTATTAACCAATCATTATGCTCCATTATCTTTTTATAAAATGAATTTTAAACCATTTTAAAGGCTATAGATGGCTTTTGTCTGTTTTTATAGCAACAACAACAAAAAAAATATTATAATAATACTTTGTAAATTATTAGAGTTTGGGGATCGCAAATCATTTGAATCAGTTCGGGAGTTCGGAGCGGGTTCGCGAATCATTTGAGTCAGTTTGGGGATTGCGAATCATTTGGAACAGTTCAGGAGTTAGCGGGATCCCGAATCGTTTGATTCAGTTATGGGGATCGCGAATCATTTGAGTCAGTTTGGGAGTTCGGAGCGGGATCGCGAATCATTTGAGTAAGTTTGGGGATTGCGAATCATTTGGAACAGTTCAGGAGTTAGCGGGATCCCGAATCGTTTGATTCAGTTATGGGGATCGCGAATCATTTGAGTCAGTTTGGGAGTTCGGAGCGGGATCGCGAATCATTTGAGTAAGTTGGGGAGTTCGGAGCGGGATCGCGAATCATTTGAGTAAGTTGGGGATCGCAAATCATTTGAGTCAGTTCGGGAGTTCAAAGCGGGTTCGCGAATCTTTTGAGTCAGTTTGGGGATCGCGAATCATTTGAGTCAGTTGGGAGTTTGGAGCAAGTATAGGTCTCTGCAGGAAAGTAATGGGAGTTACAAGATCAAGGTGTTTTTACACCATGATACCTGATTGGTTGATGTAGTAGTGACGTTAGGTTTAGGGGTGGGGTTGAGTAAGGGGGATCATTTAGATTGCATGATTCAGAAACACCCAGCAGTTTTAAACCACCCACATGGTGATAAACGCCCACTTTTGCTCTGCAGAGACCTAAGTCTCGTTTGGAGCGGGTTCGTGAATTATTTGAATCAGTTCGGGACTTCAAAGCGGGTTCGCGAATCTTTTGAGTCAGTTTGGGAGTTCGGAGCGGTTCGTGAATTATTTGAATCAATTCGAGAGTTCGGAGCGGGATCACGAATCACGAAAGATTCGCGCTCATAAATTTTCAAATTGGCCATAACCTTTAATTTGTTGCTGCCAACTTGGGTGGCAGCAGGGGTAGATCCGCCCCTGTATATATATATATATATATACACAAATACAATTTTCTGAAATATATACACACGCATATAAAAATATTACTATTCATTAATTAAATATTAGCCTATTGTCTCTTTTCACCAAAAAAAGAATAATTGCTCGTAAAGGAACACTCAGTATTATATGTATTTAACAATAATAAAGGTACTTTACTGTTATCGGTTTATTAGTATTATTTATTATTATACTACTTTATTAATTCCAATTCAAGCCTTTTTATAGATTTATTAATTGTGTTTTTTTCCCTGAATAAAAGTAAATCTAATGTAACAGAATCTAATGCTTTTTTTTTTGTCCTTTCATCAAAACGTGTTCAAAAGCATGCATCACTTTTATATTTAGAAAAAAATACTTTCTCAACCTGGTAATCTTTCATTTACACAATAAACGAGAATAAAAGAAGCAACACGTTTTTTTATGATTTTTTTATTCCTTCAGCGGAGAATAAATTGGTATTTTTATATTAATCATCCAACTGTACACATTCACTTAAGAAAAATAAATATAATTGAAATCTTAACTGATGTTAATATGTTGTAATTGTTACATGATTTACAGCGTTTAGAAAAAAATAAAGAGGTAACATCATCAGATGAGAGGCGTTTCGCTGGACACTTTCCTTCACTTTAAATCCAAACGATCTCCTAATTAGAAAAGATGAGCTAAAATAAAGTGCCCTGCAGCAAGACCAAGAAAAGCATCCCGATCTGTCCCACTTCTATAACCGTAACTTACTGGTATTGACAGTCCAGGTTTTGTGTTTTGCATCTGAATAAGCAGCGAAATCTTTGAAATAAACAGAATATGCATGATTTCAGTCCTCAAATGATGTCAACCGAATGCTGTAGCATCACAAAAACACACACAGACCTAATGTTTCTCAAAATAAAGCACATTTTTAGTTTTGCACTAATACGACCCACAAATATTGTGATTTTTTTTTTACATTAAAGGTATAAAAGGCAGATCTGATCACATTAGATGACATTTTTGGGCTATTGCTTTATGTTTATCCAACCATATGTGTGTGTGTGTGTGTGTGCTGTACATGCTCATACTTTTTAGTCGGCCTAGATTTCTAAAAATCCTTTCTTTGTATTGGTCTTAAGTTATATCCTAATTTTATGAGACACTGAATTTGGGTTGTACTTAGTTGTCAGTTATAATCATCAAAATTAAAATAAATAAACATTTGAAATATATCAGTCTGATAGTAAGGAATTAAACCAACACACACACACACACACACACACACACACACACACACACACACACACACACACACACACACACACACACACACAATCAAAAGAAATTATATTTTGCATGAAGAACATAAAGCCCATACTTCATTAATTTATTTATTTTTTTAGCAGAGAATTAGATTTTCTTGCACAAGTTAATTTGAAGGGAACATGTGCTTGATATTCATGAAAATAATGTAAAAACTATTCATTTTCTACATGCAAAATAATATTTCCTACACTCTTGATTTGGAGGTGAAATATGACCTGTTGCATGTTTCATTTTAGCAACTCACTAATAAAGTGCAACCTTTTCAACTGGCAAACCCATGTTTGTGTGAAGGTACAGATCCGAAGCTCTGAAACAGATGAGACTCATTCGGACACATACCATGCAAACTCATTAGCATGTGCATTACGACAGTAGAGAGTGGCGGCAGTCATGAACAGGTTAATAATACGAGGGTGTGCATAGAGTGAGCCGAGGACCGCTGCATCGCTGTGCATCCATCATGTTAAATCAGAAGAGGATGGATTTAGAGAGATCCTCCCTCGTGGCAGCAGTGGGTGTAAAGTGTGCATGCTTCACTCCTGACCAAAGCCTTCTGTTTCCTCGATGGCGAACAGCAGCTTCTCCTTTAACTGCTCGTAGCTTTTATAGGGCGGCAGATCCAGACGGTTGAAGCTGGTGGGGCGAGAAATCAAAGAAACACTTTCAAAGCTGTGTTTAGAGCTTGATTTTCATCTTGGTTTTCATTTTGAGGAGGTCTGCAGAAGTCAATGAATTGCACACTGCTCATTTTCGTTGACTGATGCAAAACCATCTTTCAATCCAGGTAACATCTGCTTAATAACATTTCCATATGCATGATTTAAAAGCTTATTTCTTATGACTGTACAGCTCTCACTAAGACCTGTTCTCACACACAGTGTACAGAATCAAACATGATTTCTGATCTTACCATGTGTGGCTCCTGGGCAGCCAGTTTTCTTTTCCCACTTTCTCAATACAGAACTTCTGCGGCCCATTGCTCCCTGCAGAAATCACAACATAGCTTCTTAAAACACAAGAACTGCATTTAAACCAGTAATCTGTGCATGCATTCAGCTGTGTTTGTGTGCTTCCATACATGAATAACAAGTTCCCCAAAGATTGTAAGTGCAAATAATAAAATTAAATACTTTTTGTTCAAGGTTTGATGATGTTAATTATTGGTTAAATGACATGCAGAAAAATTGAATATTTTATAATTTTCTATTTTCAAGTTTATTTTATGTTTATTCAAACATGTTGGCCTGGTTTCACAGACGAGGTTTATCTTAAACCAAGATTAGGCCATAGTTCAATTAGGTAATGTTTTGAAGTAATTTGTGTAAACGTGCCTTAGACAGAAAGCATCACAGCTGTGCATCTGGAGACTAAACAAAGCCACTGATATAATTCAAGATCAATCAGTGCAAGTTTCTTTCAGTTGAATTAGCTCAGATTTACATTTTAGTCAGAGACTAAGCTTAAGCTAAAAGCGAGGGGTTAAATATCAAAGACAGAATTATATTTTTTATAAATATTTAAAATTACTTTTTATGTTTTATATATTTCCCATTTGGGTTTAGTCATTTAGTTGATGGTTTTTGCCTTTTTTTAATCATTATTTTTATTTGTTTTACATGCCTACATATTTCAGAGATATTTTATAGGGCTATATATTTTCAATATTTTTTTTATTTTAGTTTTGGTTATTTTAGTATTTTAGTTCCTTGTCAATTTGTTGGAATTATTGTCTAAATTATATATATATATATATATATATATATATATATATATATATATGCATATATATATATATATATGCTGTCAAACAATTAATCATGATTAATTGCATACAAAATAAAAGTTTTTGTTTACATAATTTATATATGTCTACTGTGTTTATTTACTAAATAGATATAAATACAAATGCGTGTATATATTTCAGAAAAATATTTTTAAAAAATTATATATATATATATATATACTGCATGTACAGTAAGTGTATTGATATATAGATAATAAATATACACAAAACACATATTATGCAAAAAAAAAAATATTTTGTATGTGACTAATCGTTTGACAGCACTAATATATATATATATAAATATATATAGAACCTGGATCAGAACAGAAAGATACTAGATTAAAGTAATTTTAATCCCAGTGATTCAGCGTGACACAGTCAAACTTTGACCCTTACCCATGAGGTCAGCGAATCCCCCGACAGGAAGTCGACACGTGCCGGTCACAAACTGCAGCAGACGCATTCGCTTCTCGTTGTCCATCTCCTTCACAAACTAAACACAGACAGATAAAAGATGATGCATCTCCGATACCAATCTGACAGGATCTCCACATCTGAGAAGGTCTGGGTTTACTGAGATGAGCAGTCTGACCTGCCAGAACCAGACGATCTGTTTGCTGCTGCGAGCGTAGTGTCTGTAGATGGTGTTCCTCTGCCAGTCGCCCAGATCGATCTCCTGCATCCCACACAGCATCACCTACAGCACAAAACACACGCGGTCACTCACACCTGGTATAAACAGCACACAGATGGAGGTCAGAGGAAAGCCTGTGGATGTTATGAAGTGTGGTTTGTACCTCCAGCTCTTTGGCATCAAAGTATTGCAGGTACTGCTGCGGCAAGACTTCATTAAAGCCCTCGAGAAATGCCTGAGTCTGTTCCTCGACCCCTCGAGACAACCTCCACTCAGCCACCAACCTGCAGCACAAGCACTCTGAGGTTATGTCTAACAGCGCTGGAACTATGAGCGGTTTGACAAGATTCAAAACACCTGCAATCTGAAAATAGGCTTATTATCATTGTTTTAGGATATAAATCATAAGAATTAAATATGTGTGTTTTAACAATTAATCAATCTTTAGAATTTTTTATTAGATATGTGTAGAGTCCTAGAGGCTTTTTTTGTA
Organism: Carassius auratus; assembly: GCF_003368295.1. NCBI lineage: Eukaryota > Metazoa > Chordata > Actinopteri > Cypriniformes > Cyprinidae > Carassius > Carassius auratus. The sequence continues at coordinate 23,362,751 of NC_039248.1, forward strand.
TATAAAAAAAAAAAAATACACATATATATATATATCATTATCATTTATTTGTTTGAATATATTTATTCTGACAATTATAAAATATATTTATTATAATTTAAAATGTTATATAATTATTCGAAGTCATTACTGTATTATATCGATATATACCGGTGTCTCTTTCTCTCTCTCTCTCTCTCTATATAGCAGCTAACTTTCTTTGTAAACCTACAAAATATTTTAAATTATTTTAATACAAATATATATTATATATAACAATGATTAGAAATATTTATAACTAATTTATAATAAAAAATTATATATATATAGAGAGAGTGAGAGAGAGAGAGAGAGAGAGAGAGAGAGAGAGATAAATTAAATTATATTTAATATAGTCATTTATGTAATAAATGTTATATATATATATATATATATATATATATATATATATATATATATATATATATATATATATATATATAATTTAACTTTGTTAATCTACAAAATATTTTAAATTATTAATATAAACATTATGTATAAAAACAGTTCGAAATATTTATAACTAATTTACAATAAATAATATTTTTTTTATTTCTAATAATAGAAATACTAATTACAATATAATGTCATTAATTTTTTTAAATAAATGTAATAGCTGATATATATATATATATATATATATATATATATATATATATATATATATATATATATATATATATATATATATATATATTTATTTATGTATATTTATATAATTTATATTGATATATATATATATATATATCTCAGATAACTTTAAGCCTAAAAAATATTTTAAATTATTACAATATACATATAAATTATATATAACAATAATTAGAAATATTTATTAACTTATTAATCATAAAAAATGATACATATTATTTTATATATATGAATATATAAATAATAATTATGTATCAAAATAATCAGAAATATTTATAACTAATTTATACATAAAAAATGTGTACAATACTTTTTGTTTAATATTTAATATACAATTACAGAAATAATAATTCTAAATGTTATTTTAGAACATTTATCTGTGCTGTATAAGAGAGAGATTTACCTGATATACTCCTCTTTATTTTCCTCCGTCACCTGAATGTTTCCTCCATCAGGTTTGAGTTCATGTGTGGTGACTTCTCCCAAAATCTCCTTATCCACAGAGAAAAACATCTCCAGGCCAGAGTCCTCTACATTATTATCCCTACGGAAAAGGGAATAATGATGCTTCAATTTCCCAGTGATTCATATCCCCAATCCCTCACTATTAAACTCCTCCTCACTTGATCCAGATGAGCGAGTTGTAAAACTCCGGGTCGATGGACTCCAGGTCTTTCAGAGCCAGAGGTTTGTTCAGGATGCGTTTAAAAAAAGGCAAAGAGAAGCCCGTGTCGATGAACTTCCCGTGAAACAGAGCCTGTGTGAGAGAGAACAGATAGAGTTCAATGCATCTCAGACTAAGACACTTCAGAGGTCAGTCGTACCATAGCGATGAACCGGCCAATGAACTTGAAGTATTTGAGGTGGTCGGGGTTAATGAAGGAGGCGGGGTTTATCTGCAGGCAGTAGTTGTCTTTGCCGGCGTACTCGAACAAACAGTACATGGGGTTCAAGACCTCGTGAGACAGCAGGAAGAACCACTCCCTGAGACATAAACACAACATTATTGTGTGTGTGTGTGTGTGTGTGTGTGTGCATCAACTCAAGTCATCACTTCCTGTAGATGATGCAATGTACCTGGCCACGCCTCCATAGTCAAGCCCCTCCTCCCCGGGGAAAATAATCCACAGTCTCCGTCTCAGATCTTGCGGATGGCAACTCATAATCTACACAAATGCATTCACAAGCTTCTTTAACTTCTGTCTGCATCTTCCTTAACTTCTTGTCAGATATGAAGCTAGAAGTGTTAATCACCTGCTGAAACGAGTCCTCGAACAGCGTTTTGCGGCTGACGTGGATCTTTATGTGCTGAGGCATTGCTAGTTGCTTCGGTATTAAAAATAGATTTTATTACATAATATATCACACATGCAAAAACCTTTTTGTTTGCTTTGGTACTATTTCCATGAGCCTTTTACGTTACTCATCTTTAAACAGATCAAATACATGCCTTTTTTTAAATGCTTATGAATACTTTCAAAACAAAATCATTATCATTATCATTATCGCACCTAAAAACAATTGATTATAAATTATTCATTATACTAAAATTAAACGTTGTTATTATTAATTATATGTAACACATTAATATAAAAAATAAGAATTTTTAAACATGAATTTTCACTGAAAATTCCGCAAAAAAAAGTTAAGTCATTAAAATATATTTATTCAGTTGTTTTTTTAATAAAAATAAATAAATAAACATTTTAAAAAAACTAATAGAAAAAAATAGAAATGAAATAAATATCCCAAACAAAAATGACAAAAGTTCGTATAATATTTTTTCTTACTTAAAAAAAAAAAAAAAAAATACAAAACAAAAATACCAAGTGCATAAAATGACAAAAAAGTAACTTAAAAAATTTAATAAAACTACAATAGAAAAAAAAAAAATCACAAAAATGACAAAATAAAAAAAAATAAAAATATATTTATTCAGTTGTTTTGCTGAATGAAACGTTTTACACACTGACTATAGAAATGAATCGTTTACAAGTCTAACGAAAGAACAACAGCCAGTTTTGATCAGAAGTTTAATGAAAATAGTGGCAAAGCAACTAAATAACTGTATGTTCCTGAGCATTTATGTATGTGAGCTCGTACCTGACACCAGAAGCGGAAATACTGCACTTTGGCTTTAAAGTCTCGTACGTATGTGATCTGAGGGCCGTTCTCACTGCAGGGTCAAACAGAAACATTAAAACAAGCGCTGCAGTACACTTATGTGTTCATGTATGGCATTTTCAATGTGTGCATCTGAGAGTGTCACATATATATCAAGCTGTTAAAAGGACTGACAGGGAGGATTTTCCTGTACGGGGATCGATGTATGTCGTGGTTCGCCTGCTGTGATCGACGAAATAAGGAATCCCGTCCACTGTGAACCTCATCTCCCAACCCTCCGGCAAAGGCTTCTCATTCAACAACCTGACACACCGAAACAATGCGTCTTAACAAACATAAGACTGCACGTCAAAAACATTATATTCATATAGTAGGGAGACAATTCAGGGTTATTCTAGTGAACTGAGAGTATTACAAAATATTGTGTTATTTAAAATTAAGCTGTAATAAAATAAAATATAAATACTAGATGAAAACATGAACAAAAATGAGAAATGTTGCTTTGGTGATTAACTAAAAAAATATTATATGGAAATAAATTAAAACTAAAAAAATTTCTCTAATGTTGCATAAAATAAAAGATAAAAAAAAGACAAAAGTGCATTTAAATTACAATTTGTTCGAACTTAAAAAAAAAAAAAAAATATATATATATATATATATATAAAATAAAATAGAAATGAAAAAAATATCCCAAACAAAAATGACGAATGCATAAAATTACGATTTTTTTTTCCTTAAATAAAAAAAAAAAATAAGACTAAAATAGAAATGGAAAAAATTACAGGGAAATAAATAGAAATGGAAAAATATATTCCAAAACGAAAATGAAAATAGTGCTTAAAATAAAAAAATAAAAAATAAACATATATATAAAAAATACAAATAAATAGAAAATAAATAAATATCCCAAACTAAATGACAAAAGTGCATATAATATATTTTTTAACTTAAATTAAGAAATAAATAAATACAAGAATAAAACTAAAATAGAAGTGAAAAATAATATCCCCCAAAAAATACCAAATGCATAAAATGACAAAAAAGTAACTTAAAAAAATAAAACTAAAATAAAAAAAATAAAAAAAAAATAAAAAGAAGAAAAAGAAAATAAATTGTTTTTAAAAAGCTGTATATTATATATATATAAAACACTGGCAGTGGATAGTTTGTGGCTGGTTCGCACCCTTGTGTTCGAGGGTCTTCCCACTGTGTGGATCTCGTCGGATGGTGAACAAAATACATCCTCCGATTACTGTCCGTCCGTTTCTCTGTGGACCAAGCCAGCAGACACACACAGGTTCAAGAACAGACAGCGTGAGATGTGATTTATTAAATGAGAGAGCGCAGACTCACCCCATCCCGGCGGCAGAGGACCCAGAGGATCAATCTCGTTACTAGCTGTCGGCGCGAGCTGTTCCTGCAGCTGAAGAGACGAGAGAGCTCGGGTTACAGAGCAGCCTGAAGAGAGTGGTTCTCTTTAGTGATGCATCACTCACTCCGTAGATGAACCTCTGGTTGAAGCGCTGCATGGCTCCCTGCAGCTGACTGCGCTGGTTCTGCCACTCCTCGTAGTTTCTCACCGACTCCAGCGTGGGTCTCTGCCACGTGGTGGTTCTGTTCATATGATCCACGTAATACACACGTCCCATCGGGTCCAGACGACGCTCCCAGCTACAACACACACACACTACAGCTTCAAACAGCTTTACATTTACAATACCTTTTAAAATAACAATCATCATAACACTTAGTAGTAGTAGTAGTATTTTTTAAGATAATTGATGATGACAACAACAATAATAATTATGACTATTATATGATTATTATTCATATTTCAGTATTTAGCATTTATCTTTTTAGCATTTATTTATCTAAAAAGGTCACATGTTGGAGAATAAAAAAAAAAAACACTTATTAAACAATTATATAAAAATGTGTCATTATTATATTTCTTATTATTAATATTATTAATTAAAATATTAACAATAATCATTTTTGATGATGATTGCTGAAAACAAAACAAAAAATCGCAATTGCTATAATCATTATCATTATTATTATTATTATTTTAAACACAAATAATTATTATTGCTATTGTTAGTATTAATCTTATTATGATTGCAATGAATATCTTTCATGCATAGAATTCAGGTAAAAGGTCAGAAAACATAAACCCTTTAATTAAAGAATAATAAATAAATAAAAAAACATTGCATTTAAAAAAAAAAGTTTACAAAAGCTTTAAATGAATGAATTGAAAGTGCTCTTAAATGCTGTATCTGATGTTTTACATACAGTAAGAGCATTTATTCAGATCATTTAATTAATACATACCGTTCACTCTTTATATTTAATATGCAAATAAAACATAGATGTGCATGAGTCACAACAATACATTGCATGAGTCAAAATTATACATTTCTCTTTTATGCCAAAAATCATTGGGATATTAAGTAAAGATTAAGTAAAAATGTTCCTAGAAGATATTTAGTCAATTTCCTACCGTAAATACATCAAAACTTATTTCTTAATTAGTAATATGCATTGCTAAGGATTCATTTGGACAACTTTAAAGATTATTTTCTCAATATTTAGATTTTTTTGCTCCCTCAGATTCACCAAATATGATCCGATCCTAACAAACCACACATCAACAAAAAGATGATTTATTCAGCTTTCAGATGATGCATAAAACCCATTTCGAAATAAAAAAACACTTAAGACTGGTTGTGTGCTCGAGGGTCACATATTAAGCAGCGAATGAATCTGTAAAACTAAAAAGAAAGTGGTTACCCAGGGGGCAGCGGTTCTGGTCTTTCCCATGTGGTTCTTTTCTCAATGTGATCCACGAAGTAAACGCGGCCGTTCTGATCCACTCTCTGCTCCCAGCTACACAGATTAACCAAGACACAGACAGAAAAGACATCAGACTAGATCCATACACGCATCCCGACATTCAGCAGCATCCAGATGTTCAGACATCATTGGGATGTGATAGTAATTATATAATGTACCCAGGAGGAAGAGGTCCGTTAGTGATCAGAGGAGCTCTGGGGGGCGTTGGACTGGCCCTCGGGGCCTGGTTTGACCCCTGACCCTCGGTTTCTCCGGTCACACACAGCCGTGGAGATGTTTCTGGGCTGGGAGCGCTGCTGCTGTGAGTGGGACTCGAGCCGGCAGAGGACGCTAAAAAACAAGCAGCTTTGCCTTGCAATTTCTCACACAGATACACATATCTGACAAAAATCAACACAAGATCTGTTTTTTTAGCATCTGATCTGGGCCACTTCCAAATCTGGACATCCGAGCTGTTCCTGTTTCATGCCAGATTGCTGTTTAAACTTGTATCGAGAAGGAAACTTAACAAGCTGTAGATAAAATAGCCTAAACAAATTAAATTCTGGTCTTTATCCGTTCAGTCAGATCACTGCAGACAATCATCAATCATGTAAATACTGTCAAAATGGCTGAAAAATAAATTTGATTTTTTTGCACTTAAATATAATAAATATTGGAATTTAATTAAATTTAAAAGACATCGTTTCAGTTCGGAGGAAAACGATTTCGGCCACAAGGGGGCGCAACGCGCCAAATATTCCTAATGCACACTTATTAAAGCAATAAAATAACATGACAATCTGTGAACAAAGTTTATAAACCAAATATAATTAATTAAAGGGCTTAAACAAGTAAAAAAATGAACAGCATCATGTATGCATAAAAGAGATGAAAGCCTATCACACAGAGTCTTTTTTGCATTTAAAAGCATGAGATGCAGTTTGATGGGAAGTCTTAACTCACTTTAATTTGACATTTTGCATGCTTTCTAAACATAATGCTCTCTTGTGCGAGACATGAAAATTACACTAGAAAATTATACAAATATCGGAAATTGACTTGCAGCCGAAGAAGTTTTAAGTCCAAACACGAATGGTTTGAAAACACATGCTGCTAATGCTAATGCTAATGCTCTTACCTGTGGAGGAAGTAGGTTTGTGTGGCCGCAGGGGGCGAGCTGGTCGGGGGGGTCTCAGAGAGGCAGACCCCGTATTTTGGACTGCATGACCATTGGTCAGCGGTGCTTCATCTGTGATGTCACTGCATGGGGACGAGTCTCGTCTAGACCAACAGCGAACAGATGCAAACGTCCAAATTCAATTTGTGCAAAGACATGGGTCAGGCACTTAAAAGCTAAAAATAAACATTTGTTTTACATTTCTGTTTTCTGTGCATGAAATATAAGCTTTATATTCCATAACTGAAATGCTAGCATTCAAAAATCTTGCCATAATGTGTATGCATCCGAATAATATGAAATACATTTGAATAAGAATAGTTAATAGCTAAATAAATATTTTACAAAAAACATTCCTGGTATTTGTGCATGACAAAGCACTTTTATATTCCATTATTAAACTATTTATATTCAGTAATCTGGCCATAATTTATGCCTTTTTTGAAGCTGCATTAAAATGAAAAAAATTATAATAATTTAAAGCTACAAACAAAAATATATATATTTTTATTAAATGCATAATTTTTTACATTTACAACTCTGCTGTTTTATATGCATTATTTATATAATTACCTTATATACGTTTTACATACCACAATTATTCTGCTTACCTTCAATAATCTGGCCATAATTAAACTGATTACTAGATTGAAGTTAAATAGAAATTTAACTGCTAATAACTAATATGCAATAACATATGCTAACAGACATAAAATCACCAAAATTAAAACTTACATAAAAATAAATCTAAATAGGAATAAAAAAAAATATGTTTCCACTGCTAACATTACATAATCTGGCCATAACTTTTATGCATCTTATTTTAAATAAAAATGATGAGAATATATAAGAGCAGATAATATAAAATGTTTTTTTTTAGCTATTATGTATCAATGAATGATGCATTATGATGTATAAAACCTCAGTCAACATATTTCCCTGGAGCTCTTATTTCACCCAGAACACAAACAAACGCAAAGAAGAAAGATTCAAGCTCTTTCGACACATATTACAGTAATATTTGACCTTCCTGCCACATCCCCGTTCAGTCTGGATTCTCCATTTACAACGGCATCTGTGACAGAAGGGAAACCAAGGAAAATCAATAACTATTTTAAACAGAAAAGGATCTAAATCTATTAGAAAGGAATAAAGAAGATCTCAACTGTGCTTTTGTTCCTCAGACGCAAAAGTCTCGGGATCCACCTGAAGTCCATCGAGACACACGGACAGATCTCCAACCATCTCTCGGTCTGAAGTCAACTGCAGCGTCTGCACCACCTCACAGACTGACACACACACACACACACACACACACTACTTACAGAACCGATAGATGAAGGTTAACAGCCTGTAAAAGCAGCATCCTGACTGATCAATGCATTCCCATGACATTTCCAGGGAATACTGAATAAAAATCTTGTTTCAAAACATTTCTGACTTGAGTTATGACTAGATTTAAAAGATTTATTCACAAGAATGTTTTGCTCACATATCAGGCATCACCGCAGTCTGCAAACGAGTTTAACCTCAAGAATAGCAATAAAAATCTGATTAAATAAAAGTAAGCTTTTAAAGCATATTTAATCATAGAAGCTTTCGTAAAACTTCATTAAACTAATTCATAAAACTATTAAAATTACAATTTTACATAAATGAAATGAAGCTGAAATAAAATATGCATTTGAAAATATGGCCTTGAAATACTGAAAGCATTCAAACTAAAATAAATGTAAAAATTAATATTATGAAAAAAGTTTAAATAAAACATAAATATTACTAAAACGGAAATAAAAGTTTAAAAGATATAAAAAAAATAAATAATATAAATGCCAAAAAAATATCAAAAATAAATATGTAAAATAAAAAAATAAAAGCAAATTCAAAAATATTAATAAATAGTATAAAAGTAAATAATAGCAAGCAAATAATTATTTTAAATAAAGATTTATTCACTAGAACGTTTTGCTCACATATCAGGCATCAGTCTCCAAGCTTGTTTAATCACAAGAATAGCAATAAAAAGCTGATTAAATAAAAGTAAGCTTTAAAGCATATTTATTGATAGAAGCTTGACCTGGAAAGCTAAATGGGCTTCACGAGGTAAACAAGCTCACAGTGACACTTCAGGTCACAGGAAAAGGAAACGTTAACCTGGTTGTGGGCTACTCAACGCCCTCAGACAGTTCTGTAATTCGCATTAGCTGCGAGTCATGTGACCGAAGTATCTGAAAAGACTCTTTGTTCGGTGCAACGAGTCCATTCTCCATCACAGAGAGGCAATAAAACACACACTACAGAGCCTGACTCTGAAAGAGATTCACACACAGGTGGAGAAGATGGAAACTCACTCTTCAGATTGTTGGCTTTTAAGATCTCGCTGACCTCCAGAGCGGCCATGCCCAGCAAAACATCAGATTTAAGGGTCTGATGACTCCAAACACGGAAAACCAACTTGCTGAAAGGAGTGACGATCCTATAAACAACACGAACAACAGAGGAGCGCTGTTACAGCGACATCAACATAAAACTATTCAAATGAACATTTTATTGGAAGCTGAAAAAAATATGCATGAAAAAAATTTTTTTTTAAATATTGCCTTGATAAAATAAATGTATGAAAAAATATTCTGAAAACAATTTAAATAAAACTGAAATATTATTAAAACTGAAATAAAATGTAAAAATAATATTAAAAAATTTAAAAATAACAAAAAAAAGAGTGAAAATATACACAATTAAAAGTAAATAATAACAAGCTAATAATCATTGTATTATAATATAGTATTTATCAGATTAACATTTATTTCTAGTCTAATGCATAATATAAATATTAATATTGATTCTGGATCTGTTGTGTAATTTATTTCAGCTCATATTTCATTCTTACACAGTGAGAGACTGTTTCCATTTGGGAGTGTGTGTGTTGGTGCATTTCTCCGTCTTCTTGGACTGGCCGTCCACACACACCTCGACGTAAGGACTGGGTCCAAACCAGTTCTTCTTACTGTCCCGAAGCTTAGCGGACAGAACTGATAAAAGATGGCAAATATAATCCCATTATAATCTATCAAATGCTGCATTGCAATGAGCGCATAGAAAAACACTTTTGTAAACAATAACCTTTTGTAGAAAAAAAAACTTGGTGAAGCTCACCTGTAATCTGAAGTTGAGCCTTCATTGTGTGGCCATTGAAAACACTTGTTGTGACTCAAATCTGAAATACACAAATAAATATTAAGTTTCGTGATCGCAAAAACTCATGAGTTTGAGATAAAAGGTCAACTCACTTCATCAACAACCTATTTGACTTCTGGAACACAGAACAGTTACGAGCGAAACAGGATATGATGTAATGGTAAGCACTCTCACATGGTTTTTACTGGCTGGTCGTTCACTAAAGACACATCTGATGTCTGACCAGTCTGAGGTGACAGCTAATCTCACAACACAAGTCTGGAGTAATCCTTGTTCAGATTACTGATGATGCAGGAGTCCGTCTGTGCACTGAGAGGAAGCGCTGATGAACAACAAGCCCAGTGACATTCTACTGATGAACAAACTGAACTTCAAATCAAGCATGATTTGGGACAAACTGTAAATGTCAACATCAAACGCTGGTTGTCAATCAATAAGTAATTTCACCAGGAAACAAAAAGAGCTTTTTTGTTCAGATTTGTGTACTTGCTCGGCTGATATTTTAAATAATTTTAACTAAAACTGAAAAACAAAAAAAATAAATAAATAAAAAATTTATTATATATATATATATATATATATATATATATATAAATATATATATTTTTTTTTCAGTTTTAGTTAAATATATATAAATATAGTTATATATATACACGAACTATTTCTGTAAATAAAATATTTTACATGTCTGTTTAATATAAATATGCATAAATTATATATGTGTGCATGTGTATACACACACACACACACATACATACATTATATATATATATATATATATATATATATATATATATATATATATATATATATATGAACTATAGATTAAAAATATAAAGACTTAAATAAAACAAAACAAACAATAACAATTTAATAATAACAAAAAAAATAACAAAACTGCAAACATTTAAACTGAAGATTTAAAACATTTAAATTGACTGAAGATGAGTCAATGTTTGTGAGAAATACTTTATATCGATATATCGATAATGTTTGAACAGTTCACAAATTAACACAGGAACTGTTGAACGACTTCTACACTGGTACATTTTGAGATTTTGCCCTATTTTGTTTCCATAACATGTCTTCTTTCAGACTAGAAGAAAGAAAACATCCAAAATACACATTTCAGTGCATCTGTAGATCATTTCCAATACACATCTCACTTACACTCACATACACCAATCTTTAATTAGATAACGCCTCGTTTGCATTTGTAAACATGAGCTTTTATGAAACCTGCGAATTAATGAATGGTAGTAAATGCTTACCCTGTTCAGCTGTGGTGTCTTGGATAAATTTAGTAAAAAGAGGTTTTACCACAGTATATTAGATGGCAATAGTATGATACCACAGATATCACAATACCATGCTTTTCCAAGCCTCTTGGAGTACCCTGTTAATTCGTGGCACATATTTTTTCACATCAAGGTGACAGTCAGGTACTTCTGTGTTATGATACTGTAACAGTACTTACGGAAGTGACGTCACGTAGCGTTTCTGACTGACGATGTCGCAGCTTTCAAAAATCAGTAAATCACGAAATATGTATATGTCTTGGAAAATGATAGTTTATCATCTTTTCAGATTATAGTTTACGCGCATTAATACACGAGCTGTCACAACACGACGCGTTCAAACAAACTAGCGTTAGCGCCTTATCAAAACAAGGCTGTTTTTCTTCCATGTTGTCCTCTATACGCGTTATTATCGCGGGAAATGTTTCTAGATCTCGGTTTTAATGGGATGCTAGGTCAACTTCCCGTCGTTTAAAGAAACTTTGCTCCATTTCAATCGTCCAGATCTGCTGCCAGCGCTGGCGCTATGTCAGAGTGATGTCACTGCGCAGCGCGACGCCGTTACGTGACGCGACGCGACGCGCGTCCATTCTGATATCCTCCTGAGATCCAGAAAAATCTATTTTAATAATATACATTATGTCATTACATTGTTTAGTGCATAAGAAAAATATCTAAAAAATAAAAATTTTGAAAAATAAAATGAAAAAGCAAAAACGACGGGAGTTTTATTTATTTTTTAATCACAAATTATTTTTAAGGTTCTTAGCTTTGTATAAAGACGATTCTTAATTATGTTTGAAAAAATATATTATAATGATTTTATATTTTTTGCTTTATGCAATATATAGTATGTAAAAAAAGTTCCATAAACTGGTTTGCCCATTTAACACAATGTTATCTATACACTGTATCTAATGGGGACAGCATGTTGAAAAAAATAAGTGTAATAATGAAAGGAATAACTGGCCAGATTTTCATAATATTATCTAATATTTCACAGAAATAAATTGGAAAAAAAGGGGCTGTTTATCCACGAGGTGTCGCTGTCGGTTTGGGCAGGTACGTAACATGGTATTTTCTTTTGGAAAACATTGATATTATAAAAATATTGAAATATTGATATAAAACCACGATATTTTGCAAGCCAGCCCAAAACTATAAAATAAAACATAGTAAATTAGTTATTATTACATGAACATTTTCTGCATTACACCACGGGTTTTTTTTTTTTTTTTTTTTTTTTACCAGTGAGTCCCATGGTATTTGTCACTCGTTTTGAAAAACATTGGTATACCATGCAAACACATTGAATATGTGTTTTAGTACAAAGGTGACTCTCAATGAATTGTGGCCCTTAGATGACCTGTGGTTTCATTATAACTCATTTCTAATTAATATTAAATTTTTAATGTTTATTTATGTATTCGTTGTCATATCATGCCATATCATTTAATGAAATTGCTGTAAATAACAAAAATTGATTTTTCTTGGCAAAAGTGAGTAAAGGGAGTGATGCGTTGAGCTGTTGCTGGACCAATCAGCATCCGAGGAGGCGGAGCCACACAGCGAGAACTTCATCGGTGGCTCTTTGAAGTCTGAATCATTTCCACGAATCGGTTCGCTCGGAGATTCATTTCAGTTGAGCAGTGCAAAAAAAAAAAAAAAAAAAAAAAAAAAAAAAAAATATATATATATATATATATATATATATATATATATATATATATATATATATATATATATATTTTTTTTTTTTTTTTTTTTTTTTTTTATTTTTTACAATTTTAAAAATCCAAAATTATAACCATAAGCCAAGACATCATATGTTAATAGGGTGAAAAAAAACGTTTCATAAATTTGCAAAGATATTAAACAAACTTCTTTCACTTTGTCCTTATGGGTTATTGTTTGTATGATTTTCAGGAAAATAATGAATTTGGTCCATTTTGGAATAAGGCTATAATATAACAAAATGTAGAAAAATGGAAGAGCTTTGAATATTGTCTGGATGCACTATATATATTCACTCAATTAGTTACTCAAAAATCCACAAAGGTTTCAGTCCAGTGATTCACTTTTCTAATCAGTTCGTCCGAATCATTCAAAGAACCGGTTCAGTCGAAAGAACGATTCTTTGGCGTTCACTAGGTTTCCTCAGCATCAGCATCATTCGCCCTGAAGACTAGCGCCGTGCTGTTGTCAGCACCACAGTTCCGAGATCTGCTTGTATATCAGTGTCTTAAAGTGCATATTCTTCTTCTTAAATTCGTGAACAGCTCGTTTAAAGATGTTGGCGTGCACTGAAATGATCACGATGTGTCTCCAGTCTGCGAAGCGCGAGCATCTCCGCTCCAAACAGCAGCAGCAGCAGCATCAGATGCAGGATGCGGTTCACGGACTGCCCATCTTTCACGATGTAAGTAGCCAAATGCTCGGTCAATCAACCCAACAATAGATGACCATGCAAACATTAACCTTGAACCCAAGAACACAAGACATTATAATACTTCTATTAATGTAGGGCAGATAGAAAGGGTGGTTAAGAACATATTAATATGTAATTATGAAATAGGTTATGCTATAAAGCGCTAATTGTTATAGGTACAGTTTGGGGAATAAATAATGCATATCTGATTATAAAGCAGAAGAATGCATTGTCATGTCTTCCATTGTAACATCAGATAGCAGGTATTTAGTAGCTATACGGTATATATAGATAATTTACATATTTAAATATAGACATAATGCATTTGTAATAAAGAGGCTATAATATACATATGAACATAAAAATCTATTTTTATAAGTATGCTTTTCTCATTCACACTCCCTTGTCATTTATGCTTATTGACTTTGATGTGTTTATGCATTCATGTTGTACAATTAAATAATTTCTGCAGCCACTGATGAAGCAAATTCAATTTGATATATTCTTTTGGATAGATATTGAATTGTTCAAATGTTTGTTTTTGCATTAATATTATTATTACTATTTTTTCAGAATTTCTAAAGTAGAGCTTTTAGCAATTAAAATCTAAACAAGGACATACTGGATTGCATTGATTCTTAGCTATATAATCTTTCTGTACTTCTTCTGTCTTGCATTTTTATTGCATGTGATGTGGATGTGTTTAATGTAAAATCATTGTACAAGCAGTTCCTGCTTCAGCACCTTTAAGGCTGTGTGCAGTCGTGTTAGTGACAGATAAAAAGTTGCAGATGTTCTCTCAGCAGGGTTAAGTAAGCTGACATAGAGGGGGTCTGACAACAGAGAGGACGTGTGTGTGTGTGTGTGTGTGTACGTGCTTGTCCTTAAGGTCAGCCTGTAATCAATTCCAGATGGATAAAATCAAGTCCCGTCCTACATTTTTATTCTTGAATATCCTCATATCCGATTTCCACATCACAGGTTGCAGAGGTTTAATGTTAACTTCACACACAGCTCCAGCTTTTGTTGTCTGTAAATGAAGAGCTCGACGTGTGCAGATGGGAGATATACAAAAAGTCAAAGCATTGTGTTTGTATCTTAAGCTTTCATCCTTTAGCGTGCGCTTGGGGAAGAAAAGTGTCATGTCTTTGAGCATCACTGCAAACACAGAAAGTTTTCTGACAGTTCTGATGTGCTTCATGATTAATGTTGCTGCGCTGCTTGGATGAACTCAATCTGTTCAAGCGCAGGCTGATCTCAGCGTGTGATTCTGTCTTATATTCTCATAGTTTCATTGAAGAGATGATTGCTTATGTTGTTGTCTTTCGCCTTGCATTTCAGATCATGTTGAAGCATCTCTTATTTATGAATTTGTCTTCAGGATGTAGAATTATGCATGAAATTAAATATAGCAGGAACTGCTACTGAGCCTTCTCATATCATCACCAAACTAGAGTTTTACATTTTATTTAAAGGTTATTGTAAGTGCAAGAACTCACAGCCAGATTCTAAAGCGTTTATTAATTAATTAATGTGTTGCTTAGGAATGCGTGAAAATAGCAGCATGTATATGAAAATGTAATGCATGACAGATATTGTCCAAAATCAAGAGTGATATTGCAATATATGTTATTTATTAGGCTATATATAATTTCACATTTGTGAATTCTCTATGTATATGAAAATATAAGTTTATAACATATTTATAAACTTCCCATGGTAAAATTTGTAAATGTACATATGTTAATATTATCTATTTAATGATATATATATATATATATATATATATATATATATATATATATATATATATATGGTCATGTCAACAATATAAATGCATCACAATTAAAACAACATATATGCAAAACTTTTTCAGATTTATATATATATATATATATATTTCTATGTTTTAAGTACATATTTATCTTTTATATTATATAATATAAACATGCTGGACAGGTTTAAAGATGGAAAAATGATATATATGTCATAAACATATGTATTTGTTTGGTCAAGATCTGTTTATATATGAAATTGCTCCAATTTATATAGATTTCATATATTTTTACTGCACATTTGTGACCCTGGAGCACAAAAGCAATCTTAAGTCTCTGGGGTATATTTATACGAACAGCCAAAAATACATTGTACGGGTCAAAATTGATTTTTCTTTTATGCCAAAAATCATTAGGATATTAAATAAAGATCATGTTCCATGAAGATATTAAGTCAATAATTTCCTACCCTAAATATATCAAAACTTTTGTTCTCAGCCGAATATTGTCCTCCGAACAAACCATAAATCAATGGAAAGCTTATTTTTTATATTCATCTTTCAGTTAATGAAAAATTGACCCTTATGACTGGTTTTGTGGTGTAGGGTCACAAATTAAAACATATTTAATGTATGTCATATTCAGATTATTTGCAGAATAATATATATATGGCCCAATAAATAACCCAAATTGAAAGAAACGAGGTACATGACCTGCTAATTAAAATATTAGCCTACATGATATTAAAAGTTGCCTTTATCAATAAAATAGGCTGTGTGTCTCAAGTGTTATCATATCGCTTCTCGCCACACGCAGACAGAGAGGGTGTTTGTGGGAGGTATTTATTCGCTCCCCGAGGTGATAATTGCTAATCATCTTCCCCGGGTCCGTATCCTCGAAATTTCTAAAGCCGACTGACATGAGAAGAGCGAACAGCTACTTATAATTCCCTCGGCTAGCGTTTAAAGCTCTTGTGCGCTCACACTGAACCGTGGGCTCTGAAGGAGAAAGAGATTTGGATTAACTAAGATGCTGTCAGGCCTATTTATAAACCGTGACTCAACTGATATTGTGCTTTGCGAATCGTTTGTTGTCTTTCTGAACCCGTGTCTCCACACTGGCTCAACACCTGCCAGAGAGCCATTGGAAACGATCTCTCGACAGGAAGCTCAGGTGACCTTTAAAGGACATTGTTAATGATGCATTATCCTACACTTATCTTTTGGCAGTGCTTTATTGCACATCTGACTTTTACAAACCTTATTGTGTCATATAAAGCTGAAGAATCAACACACATGCGACCTGCTCTTCATAAGCGAAGTATATTTCACCTTTTAATCTCAATCTCGGTGTCATTTTGCGTAGATTAATCTGCTCTAAAGAGATTATTCAGCGTTGGTTTGACTGTGTGTGGCTCTCAGCCAAATGCACACACAGTGTGTGAATCCAACTATTGGTTTTAGTTAATACCATTTGTCTCTGAATGACATTTTAATTCTGCAAGCCAGTTGTTTGTATTTTATTAAGCTTGTGAAACTGCACTTTTTATGTAAATGTTAATTAAAGGAATAGTTCATCCAGAAGAGAACATTCAGCATTATTTGTCTCCTCATTGCCATTTTTAAAGGAATAGTTACACACAAAAGCATTGCATCACTTGCTCAGCAAAGGTTGAACTGCAGTGAATGGGTGCCGTCAGAACGAGAGTCCAAAAATCTGATAAAAACATCCCAATAATCCGAGTAAATTTGTGCATGCTTGCAATGATTATTTTGTCCAGATTAAAAACAAAAAAGCATTTTTTTTGTCTATACATGAACTTGAATGAGATTTCAACAGAGGAAAAGATTATCATGACAGCATGAAGATGAATAAATAATCACAGAATTTACATTTTTGCATGAAATGTTCCCACTAAATTTAATCTCAAATCTAGAATTCATCTGCACAAACTGCTTTTTGTAAATGGTTCTGTTGTAAATAATGAGGCCTAGACACACTACACTACTTCAGTTCTCCTTACTTTAGCTTGTTTTTGCTTTATTTTGCAGATAAATTCAATGGCTTGCAGCTGTGTTTTATAAGATATAATAAACCGGCCACCTGACAATATGAATGTAGATCACAGAGGAGAAACGCAGCTCTCAGTATCGGTGCTTACAAAGACCAGAGCTTCATAAAAGAAGCTAAAAACAGAGACGTGACTTCAGAAAATAAGATAATAAAATAAATGAAGAAAAATAAGCAGAACTTGTGCATATGAAATATAAAAACACATGAACACATAACAAATCAAATACATTGCTCTAAATGAGATATTTATGTAATAAATCAGGTGAAAAAAGGTTTCAAAAATAGCTATTTTTCTGACCTAAAGCCTATATTTATTATTTATATTGAATAACATTATGATGAAACTTAAATTGTGAAAGTATATGCATTTATTTATACAATTGAACTACCTTTCAAAAGTTTGGGGACAAAGTTTTTTATGCAAGATAAAAAATTAATTAATACTTTATTCAGCAAAGATGCATTAAATTGATCAAAACTTACATTTATAATGTTACTAAACGTTTCTATTTCAAATAAATGCCGTTCTTTTGAACTTTCTATCCATCTGCGAATCCTGAAAAATAAAATGCATCACATTTTCCACAAAAATATTGTTCAGCACAACTGTTGATAATAATCAGAAATGTTCTGGAGCAGTAAATCATCATATCAGAATGATTTCTGAAGACCATGTGACGCTGAAGACTGGAGGAATGATGCTGAAAATACAGCGGAGCATCACAGGAATAAATTACATTTGAACATTAATACACAAAGAAATCCATTTATATAAATTGTGATAATAATTAACAACAGAAACAAACACAGTAAAGCTCTAAAGGTGCAGTTCATTAAAGACATTCATTCACACTAAATTATATTCAGTATTGATTTCCACCAGTCCTCTACGCTTCTGAATGCTGCTCACGTTGATAAACTGCCTATTGACTGTTTTTTTTTTCATTTCTATCTATTCACAGATTTTCCGTCGAGCTGACAAAAATGGTGAGTCTGATCTTTTGCTATGTCATATTTAAAGTGTTTCTCCTGCTACTTTTGCACAGCGGTTCAATTGCAAGTCATATTTCAAGTCCAAATCAATGAAACAAAAAGCATTTTTCTTGCTTTCTGCTTAGTCACTGTAAATAAACCGTTTGCATGGTTATCCTGCAACAATATCCTGATGCATTGCGTTCAACATTCAGTATTATCTCAGATGTTTATAGATTCGATACAATGACACAAACCAGGCGATGAAATTAATGCAAAAAGCAGCTCAGTTAATCATTTAATCATGGAAGAATACGATGAGAAATGTTTGTGTTTTACATTCATGCATTTGGTCGAGTTTTAGAGCTTTTAAATGATACATTTTATCAAATTCATGCATTCCCTGTAAATCGAACCGTCAGTGATGTCATTCTGGAACAGGCCCCGCCCACGACTGGTAATGATGGCTGCGTCTGAAATTGCATACATCCCTACTATATAGTAGGCGAAAAGATGTATGTGTGAATTCACAGTACTCAGAACAAGAGTAGGCAAAAAGTACCAGGATGACCTACTACTTCCGGCATGAATTTCATATTCATACTATATATTACATACTCTTTTTGCGGTTGTACTCAAGAGAGTATGCTTTAGAAACACGCTCAGAAACAGTATATCAGAAGTCTAAACTGATATGGCTTTAAAACCATGCAAATAATAAACTTTCATAATGTCAGACAAACTGCAATATCATGTGTGCATGACATAATAATGATCAGGGATTATTTATTTTGGGGGAGTATCCAAGGCATTACCTGAAAAGGCTCCTCCCTTGTCAGCTCATTTGCATTTAAAAAGACATGCACAAAAACAGCATGTTTTCACTTCTGTTAAAAATTTTAATTTTCAGTATGGTACAATAAATGATCTGTGGGGTATTTTGAGCTGAAACTGACACATTCTGGGGAAACCTGAGACTTATATTACATCTTGTAAAATGGGGCATAACAAGTCCTCTTTAAAGGGGTAGTTCAACCAAAAATGAAAATTGTGTTATCATTTCAAACCTGTATGAGCGTCTTATTTATGTTGCACTTAAGTAAAAAACTGGGTATCAAACAATTGATGGTCCCCGTTGACTTCCACAGAATAATTTTCCCTACATCGGACCAACAACTGTTTAAAATATCTTCTTTTATATTCAACATATGAAAAAAATGACATGAGGGTGAGTAAATGATGAAAAAAAAAACTTTTGGGTGAACTCTTGCTGTTGCTAGTGTAACACAAACAGATGTTCTTCAGACTTTTGATTGCTTCTCAGACTTTGAGCACAGTTTGAGACCCTGTCGAGATCTTTATTTTCCTCTCAGTTAATCTTATTTCTGTCTGGAATACAATTGCGATGTTAATCAGGTCACATCTTTCTTTCCTATGGGTGCTGAAGAGAACCCGCTTTGTAATTTCTGGGAATGCTAATACAGGCGTTTGCAAAAAACGTTTCATTTTTATTCATAATGCATGTTTGATGAGTTTGAAGCCGGAGAGTAATTGGAGTCCCTCAGACACATGTGAGGGTTCATCTGAGCCGCAGCCAATGGCAGTCTGTCACAAAACGCCAGTTTATTCTTCAAAGGCCTGTAATGCACGAGGATGGCGAGGACGAAATGAACAGAACGATGCACTGTCCAAACAAATCAGAAGTGAGTGGCTGTCGCTGAGGCAGCACAGTCCTTTCAGAGGTCATTATTATTGTTCCAGAATGCCAGTTACCTTCTTGCCACTTCAATCATGCTCTCATTGTGGCCAAGGATGGAGAGAAACCGAAAGAGAAGTGGAGTGCGAGAATATAAGAGCGGCAGAGAGAGAGAGAGAAAATGAAAGAGCTGTGTTTGTGCTGTGAAAAAAGCCATAATTAATAGTGTGCTTTGCTAAGGCTGCATCAATATTAATACTGCACAGTGAGTTTAAACAGACCTCTAGCATCACATGATGTTATCTCTGTCATTTCACTTGCACGAAACGAGGTGGAAAGAACACAGATGCACATCGAAGGAGCGAGCTGAAACCTGAATATCAGACAGCTGAGAATGGACCACCTAGCAACCGATCGGAGTACCTTAGTGACCACCTTGATGACCCTAGCAACCACTTAGGACAGCATAGCAACTACCTAGAACATCATTGTAACCACCGATGACACTGTAGAAACCACCCACAACACCCTAGAAACCTCCTAACAACCAACCACAACACCCTAGAAACCCCATAGGGCGTCCTAGCAACCACACACAACGCCCCGGAAACCGCATATGGCGTCCTAGCAACCACCCACAATGCCCTAGAAATCACCTAGGGCGTCATAGCAACCACCCACAATGCCCGGAAACCCCATAGGGCATCCTAGCAACCACACACAACGCCCTGGAAACCCCATAGGGCATCCTAGCAACCACACACAATGCCATAGAAACCGCATATGGTGTCCTAGCAACCACCCACAACGCACTAGAAATCTCATAGGGCGTCCTAGCAACCACCCACAATGCCCTAGAAACCACCTAGGGTGTCCTAGCAACCACCCACAATGCCCTAGAAACCACCTAGGGCATCCTAGCAACCACCCACAATGCCTAGAAAAAGCCTAGGGCATCCTAGCAACCACTTACAACACCCCGGAAACCCCATAGGGCGTCCTAGAAACAATCCACAACACCCTAGAAACCTCCCGGGGTGTCCTAGCAACTATCCACAACACACTAAAAACTGCCTAGGGCGTCCTAGCAACCACCCACAACACCCTAGAAACCTCCCAGGGTATCCTAGCAACCGTCACCCGCAACACCCTAAAAACTTCCCGGGGTGTCCTAGCAATTACCCACAACACCCTAGAAACCGCCTAGGGCATCCTAGAAACACCCTAGCAACCACCTATAACACCCTAAACCACCCAGGTCATCTGAGTAACACCCTAGAAACCACCACGACACCCTAGCAACCATCCACAACACCCTAGAAACCACCTGTGCAACCAACTGCTCACAACACCTTAGCAACCACCTACTCACTCTAACAACAATCGAGTCGAGTTTCGTTCGATCAGAAAGCGTTGATGAAGTGAGCTGCTGGTGTCAAACTAGAGCGCGGTTGCTAAGTAGAGCACTGCACTAGACGAATGGGAAATAAAAACAGGGTTTGGCTGCTATTCTCCTCTTGAGGATAAACTGAGTTTTAAGTTGAGCTGTAGCTCTCCTGTGAGGATTTCCATCTCAGTGACTTGAAGGGAGATTATTTAAAGATTAGAAGCTCACACTAACCTCGTTAACGAACTCTTTCCCACAGGCCTGTGATACCGAGATCATGGATTCTTGCCGCTTCTTTCTAAAGCCAACTTTACTGGGTTGTGGTTGTTTGACTTTAAAATTTCTCTCTGAGGAAGGGGCTGCCTAATTAAGTTTAGAGTATTAATTATATATTTTCACTCAAGACATTTAATTTGTATGTGAATGTAAAATACCACCTATAACCATTTGTTTTGTTTTCTGTCCTAACTGGTTATGCTCTTCGTGACCCATTTAACTTCCATAATTACATAAAAAAAATATTAATAATAATAAAAATAAATAAATAAATAAATAAATATATATATATATATATATATATATATATATATATATATATATATATAATATTAGAAATATTTATGTAGTATTATGCTATTTATGCTATTTTATTTTTAGTTACATATAACATTAAATGCAAAAGTGTTCTTTTACAATTATAAAATGTACTGCTCTTAGAATTATTTATATAGATTTATGTTATTAATATTTTATTTTTTTCAGTTTTCAGTTTAATTTTATTTCAAGGTTTAGTCACTTTGTTTTGCATTTTTTATTATTCATTATATTTCTATTTAGCTTTAATTTACGTTTATTTCGGGTTTTGAATAATTTCAATATTTTAATTTAAACTTATTTTATTTCAGAAGTTGCTAAGGCTCCATCTCTAAGAAGTTTTCTTTACTTTTGTAAATTTTTAAATTGTAGTTTTTTAATTGTTTAAATATATACTAAAACATATAGCCTATTGTGTTAGAAAATACATTTATGGGCATGTTATGTGTTAGTTTTAGTTAGTATTTAAAATGTAAAGCATTCATCAGTGGCAGATTTAGATCATTGCTTTTTAATTTCAATGCTGTAATGAGATAATTCTCGGCTAGTTAACAGTTATGTGTAATTATTTGCATTCAAATAGTTTCTGGTGTCTTTACAGTCACTATAAGTCAGTCATTGGTAGCTCAAAAAGTGCTCAACCAATGGTGCGAATTTGGGGCGGGGCTATTCGTTTGATTGTCCAATGGCAGATAGGGAGCAGGGTCAGTACTGTTTGTGAAACCTGTTTGAAAACAGTCATTATTTTGCCGTTTTGTTTGCTTCAGATTTGCATGTAGATGCTGCAGCTTTAACTGCTTCGCTATTCTAGTTGTAGTTTGTATTTCTACTAGCTGTGTCACCCCACAGTCATCTGTGTTACATAACAGAAGCGTATTGCCTGAAAGAAGGTCGGTTTCAGTATCTGCCTGAGCCATCATTGCCGGCCAATCGAGTGACAAACAACATGTCAAGCGTGTCTGACAATCCCTTCGGCAGGGTCTGAAATCCTAGAGCTGTCAGCACAGACACAAAGGGAAAGAGAATGCAATGAAAAAGGCCTCAAAAGAGGCTGAGAACGCCCACTGCGACTGTCTCTTCACATACAGCCACCGCATTTCCCTTCTGCTCTTCTGCATCCTCTTTCCCCAATTCAGGCGCTCTGCAAATGTTCTAGCTTTCTGTCTGTGTATTCATCATTTCTCATCCTCTTCCTGCTGTCTCCCTCTCAATCCCTCCTTCATTCCTCCCTCGCTCAGACAAACAGACAGATTGCGTTGTGCTTTAGAGTGTTTGTCTGCTCGCGTTGCATCTGTTAACTCAATCTGACGGCGCTGCTGGTCGAGTTAGCGGCGGAGCAAACCTCTCAGAACTGGAGAGGAAAGATGAGTGTGTTTATGAGGACGCTGGGGCTGAAAGTATTGGTGTGTGAAACTGACAACACAATTGTTAATGATAATTAAACAATATTTGAGTGTGTGGAAATAGGCCTTGCATAGATAACTAAATATGGCACAAACACCGGCAGTAGGTAATGACAATCCTTATCTTAAAGGGATATTTCTGAAAATTCTGTCATTAATTATTCACCATTATGTTGTTACAAAACCGCTAAAATGTTGCAGTTTATCAGATTTCATCAAAAATATCTAATTTGAATTTTTCCGAAGATGAACGAATGTCTTATGGGTTTGGAACGACACGAGGGTGAGTAATTAAAGAGAGGATTTACATTTTTGGCCGAATTAATTAACCCTTTAATGGGTGATTCACTGAATCATTCGTTACACAGATTCTTTCAAAATGATTGATTCATTTAGAAACGGATCATTGAATCGCTGACTCAAATGATTCAAAATTAAAATCACATTTGATATTGTGCACACATGCTGATATTCGGGAAAACAACACTCTTGCTTGTGTGATATCATTTAACTATATCTTATGAATATAAATACAAAATGTTTCGCTTTCATAAATTCAATTATAAGGACATTTTAGCTACAGGTATATTCTAATAGTCTTCGTTATCCAAGATTTATTTATTTATTTGAGTGACATGCTTGTGCATTGTTAAAACAACAATTATGATATTATCAAAGATGAAAAATATAACTTACCTAGATGAATGCATGGAAAGAGGAGAAATCACAAATATATTTAAAATAGGTGGACAATTAATAAAATAAAAAGTAAATAATTGTGGTGTTTTAGGGTCAAGCATCACGAATGATTGCTAAAACATTCAGACTGATGAGACAAGGGACTGAAAAGCACCATCCAGAACACCGTAGCAATTTCTTATAGAGTAGGTTTTATTTTATTTTTGTATTAATGATTATTTTTCATGGTTCTGTCTTCCTTACCTTAGCTTAAGTTTAATTATCTGTGAAAATGGCCTTTTTTCAGTTCTGTTCTGAGTAGTAAAGCTTATCTGACAGCCACACTGAGATGAAAAATTACATGTAAAAAAAATGAAATTCCCAAATGAGAGAGAGCTTAAAGAAGCAGATGACTGGAGGTTTAGTGCTGAAATAAAGCATTGCACAAAAGCCAGAAACTGTCCTGTGAAATCCAAATCTAACTTTGTCTCTCGCGCATTTAATATGAAAGAATTTCCTTTGAACCAACTCTTAAAAAAAAACAGAAAATCAGTTTCTGTGTACAAAGAGAGATGGTGGTTCTTTTTTATGTGCTCTATATATTGAAATTCAGTCGTTTTTGCCTTGTGTGCAAATAAAACTACTTTAGGCATAAAATATTAATTTGCAATATCCTCGCAGTGTCTCGTTACTGCAGGGTAATTGTGTAACTCATACATAAATGAATAATTATGCATCCAAACGGCTCATTGAAATTTCATAATCTTGGACTTTATGTTTAACACATTCATTGAATGCATGCATAATAAATGCATTTAGCTTTAAGTCTGACCACCTGCTGCATATTTATTTCAATGTGCTCTTGATGATTTACTGACACTCTCAGCTTGTGTTCATGCAGGGATGAAGAATGAATTATAATTTTCTCCGTTTTATTCTGGCAGACCTTGAATGCACAGACAGTCTCCTTCACACTGACATTCAGTCGTTTCTCACTTTGTGACAGCTGTGAGATGTAATATATGTTTTAGCCTCAAAGAAACTCTTGGCAATTATTTTGGATCCTTACAGCGAGGGACAGACGTGGGCAAGAGAAAAGCGTCGTGTGTCTGCTATTGACCCGCAGGGTAGGTTCTAGATGGACGGCTGGGTCGCTCCCCGGTGCACACCTGGTGACTTTTGGCACACCTGGTGACTTTTGGCACAACGCAAGTTTTTTTTTTTTACCCTTTTTAGGGTTTCTTCGGCTTCAGAGCAAATTTACTTGATTGAAAAATATTTAATTCCTACCATGAAATGAAAACTAGACTGTAAGTTAAAGAAATAAAAGGTGGTTTTGAGGTTTGCAGATGCATTACACCTTTGTGTGTTAATGTAGAATTAGATTGATGTGATTTATTTATTTATTTTATTGTTAGTGTTAAAGGAATAATTCACCTACAAATGCCAATTTGCTGAAAATATCCTCCCTCTCATGTCATCTGGGATGTAGATGTTTCTTCATCAGATTTACAGAAATGTAGCAGTGCACCACTCGCTCACCAGTTGATCATCTGCATGCAGTGAATGGGTGCCGTCAGAATGAGAGTCCAAACAGCTGGTGAAAACATCACAATAATCTATAAGTAATCCACAGAACCCCCATCTATCAATTAATGTCTTGAAAAGACGAAAGCTGCATGTTTATAAGAAACAAATACATAATTAAGAAGTTTTTAACTTTAAACCGTTTATCCATAATAATAACCCATAATAACACTTCCTACAAGAAAGATGGGAGACATTCTGACGGCACCCATTCACTGCATGCAGATGATCAACTGGTGAGCGAGTGATGCAATGCTACATTTCTCTCATTCTGACGGCACCCATTCAGTGCAGAGCATCCATTGCTGAGCAAGTGATGAAACCTGAGCAAATTTCAGCATTTTCAGAAAATGTTAATTTTTTTGGGTGGACTATTTAGGGGCTAAGATAATGAGGGATGATTTTTTTGTTGTTACAGTGCCATGGCTCAAATGTTGTCCATGTTTGCACAATAATTTGCATTAATTCCTGAATTTAGTTTTAAAACAACCCAAAGGTGCATTAATTTAAATTTAATCTTCTTGCTTTTATCCAAAGCGTCTCATGGGGAATACATAAAGCAATTCTTCTTAAAGAGGCAAACAGACACAGAAAGTGCTCATTATATATAAGTTTCTGGCATTTGTTCAAATAAGTACAAGCTAGAAAGGGAAGGGATAAATAAAGAGAAAGACAAAGTTGTTGTTGTTTCTTTTATTAAGGATGAACTCAAGTAGTGTCGAAAGAGATGAGTTTCAGCAGTCGCTTGAAATAAACTGAACTTTTAGGTATTTTTTTAAATACCTAAAAGCCATAAATGTTGGAAAAGCACAGATGTGCGTGAGGGAAAACAAATTAGGCTTTAACAGAATAAATCCCTGAAGGGAATGAAGCAGGCGACGCTCCACCCTCGCTGAAGGAAATGTGTTTGAAGCACAGCATGGGATGGGTGGGAAACGCTTAGGAAGATGCATTAGAGTCTGCTGAACCCCACACAACAACGCCGAACATTAGTTTGAGACTAAATAAGACCGAGCAGCAGAGAAGATAAGAGTCTCCTGAGAGCCAAACGCTCCTCTCCGGGGTCTCTGTTAACCACAAGAGCTGCGGCAGACGTCACATATCTCTCAGAACTAAACCTAAAAATGTCAGGCGATGTTAATGCAAGAAATAAAAGCTAATCTTCACAATCCATAGATGAGATGACCAAACTGGAGCTTGATGCTCATTTCCAGTTTTCAGGTTTAAATGTGATGTTTTAGATGTGGCCTGAATCAGTCTAAAAGATTCGCCATGCCATGTTCATCATAACATCAAATTCACCACAACTATTTTTAATATACATTTACATTTATGCATTTAGCAGACGCTTTTATCCGAAGTGACTTACAATGCATTCAGGCTATACAAACCAGTATGTGTGTTCCCTGAGTATAATTTCATATTTATATTTTAATATTTAGCATATATTGCATTTTTATGCATATTGCATATTTTGTTATGAAATTAAATAATTTCTCCTTTTTTAAATGTATGCATATTAATAATTGTATTTATATTGTCCAATGCATTTGTCACAATAATTGAGATGTAATGTAAATAAAATTTTATTTTTTTTATAAAACAGATTTTATGTATATTTAAATCTGTTTTTAAATATACACAACTGTTCAAAGGTTTGAGATCAGTAATAATTTTTAATATTCCTGAATTAACTCTTATGTTCACCAAAGCTGCATGTATTAAATCAGAAATACAGTAAAAACAGAAAAATGCATGCTTAAAGTAAGCCTATATATACAAAAATTTATTTTATTGCACATGAATCTTCAGCAATAATTGTGCATAGAAAGTTAGAAAGCATTTATTTTAAATATATATATTTTTTAACATTATAAATGTGTTTGTGACTTCTGATCAGTTTAGTGCGAAGAGATATTGATTCCTGTAAAAATCATACAAACCCCAGACTTTTGAATGGTATCATAGTATTCTATATTAAAAATAACTTTTATCACTTCTGTGTAATATTTCATATGGTGCACACAGACATTTAAATGATTGGTATTGCAAATGTCATTCGTATTGATTGTCACAACTGTTCACAGTAAAATAAAAACAGATTTGGGTCAGTGATGTGAATGAAGCCGTTATAATATTTGTGCATAATGCAACTGAACAACCCACTAAATTTCTAGCATACAAATGTGCTTTAGAGACTTAAAGAAGTTCTCTGGAGAGAAAACTACAATCTTTCTTTCTGCTCTGAAAGTGCTGATGTTTCTTCCAGCATAATTAAAGATATTTTCTCAAGTGCTTCTTTGGCTGTTAGTTTGTGCTCGAGTTAGCCGTAGACAGAATGAAGAAGGTGTCACTGTTTGGCTCTGATCAGTGACCGTCTGTTGTGGAGAGACTCAACCCAGATGGTCGTCAGATTTGCTCTTGAATTAATTGGAGACGTTGGACAGTGTTTTAATGTGCTGAATATGTCCACTGTCTCTGTGAGCCTTGTGTAATTAAGTATCTATTTGGCCACAAAAAGCAATGCAGTAAATGCATTCAAACCATCTTTGTGCAGATTTGTGAATCATGGTTATTTAATGCCTTTTTGAGATTTATATCAAGTGTTTCTGCTGGTTTTTAGGGTGGTTTGCTTTCCGTTTTCAGAATCAGTCTAATTATTGTTCTTTTGATTCATCCATAGTTGATGTCTAGATCAAAATGTGTGCTTTAATAAGTGCTGCTTTGAGTATCTGACTTTAATTTCCATTGTATTCTTTCTCAAAGAGGAGTGAAGGGATGCTCTCGTCTGATCTCTGGCCCTGGAGACAGACTGCGTCTCATTGAAATTTCTCTTTGGTTTATGCCTGAAACTCTTCTCGTTTCCAATAAAAAAAAAGTTCTCGGAGGCACAAACTCAGGCTACTTTATATATCACTGTAGTAAATAATATACTTGCTCTGAATCTCACTCAAATCATCTTTAACCCTTTAAAACCTACTGGAATCTGTTTCACGATCGGTCTCCATGTCTCCAAGTCAAGTCTTTTAGTATAATTGTACAAATGTCTTTTGCTGTCGAATCTTTCCTGATTGTGATCAAGTAAAGGTCAGAATAAGGTCAGTAATATCTCCAGATGAAACTTGAGGAGCGTTTGTTTCCGAAAGAACATCTCACATCTTCTCAGGAGCCTAAATTTCCTCATCTTTCAATCAGAATTGCATTGCATTGCATTATTTGTTTCAGTCATTCCAATCTCATCTTACTAAGACATGCTATTATGTCATTTTATTTTTTAAGATCTCATTGATTAATATTACAAGCATCAGTATTTCATCATATAATAAAATCACAATCTGCACCAAAATGCATATTTTTGCTCAGTTCTCTGTATAAAATTGAGCTGGTTTTCATCCATATTCTCACTATATCAGACTATATGAGCCATAAATAACTAATGCATCCAATATGATAACAAGAAACTTATCTTTTATTTAGATTTTATCTAAAGGTTCAATAAATTGTTCCGTAAAAAATTTTTTTTCATTTCATTGCATTTTTTCATATGCCAGGCTTTAAAGGGTTATTGATTTTATTCAGAATAATTTTGGCATGGGTTTGCACAGGTATTTCTCCAGTATCTCCTTCAGAAAACATGCAAATCTTGTGATATCATTTTCTGCGCACCATTTTCTCTTAGGCTAGTAGAAAACGGCTTTTCCAGATCTGTACTTCTCCAGAGTTTTCCTCTCACATTCACGTTGTGAAAACTCATTCCCTGCCCCTGACGTCAAGCTGAAGTGTCGTCAAACCTCAAATGCACAACTGGAGGGCTAAAAGCACTTCTGGTGTCTTTCAGGAGGCTGATAAATGTCCAATGTTCAGCGAGCTGCTCAGGCAGGAAGTGATGTATACGATCCGTCAACCGTGAAAGAGTGCTGTCACATAAAGCACTGTATATATCTCTTTGGGCTTTTGATGGATGACACCTTCTCCACCTTACCTAATAATAAGAGCATGCACTCACAGCAGATTGTAGTTCACATATCAAGGATGATCTACGTCGTCTGCCGTCAGTAAAAAGCAGGACCTGATGTAGACACTCGTCGTGGGCTGAGGAGACGAATAAACGCTGTCTCAACCTCCAGTCATTACACTGATTGTTTGATGAATGCTGCACACAAAACTGGAAAGCAATATTGCAAGAACCAACCAGACTGCATTGCTTTTCAAAGTGCACAGGTTTTTGTATCAGGCCATCAGACAATCAAATTGATTTAATATTGATCTGATTTCAACTTGAAATCTGATTCACTTTTGCATAGACACATTTCAATTACAAAAATCAATGCTGTTTCTCTGGTGCAATTAATGCACTTCTTTAAGGCATTACTGCTTATTGATGGTTGACTGTAAATGGAATATTATTTAATATTTATAAGACTTTTGTCTACAGTTTTTACAGATCATCATTGCAGCATTAAATGATGATCAAATATATAATGGTGAAGAGCGTTAGAATTGCATCTGTAGAGATGCATGGTGTAGTCAAGGACAATGCAAGGTCTGCATTTTAAGATCAATTTTGTAAAGTTTTTGTAAAGTTTGCAATGTTTGTTGCATCATATCTTTAGAAGATTTGGTTTCGTTTGAGGAAATACACTAGATATGCACAAGCAACTAAATGTGTGTTTTGTGTATGCATATACTGGGGTGTTGTTCATTCATGTTGATAATAAAAAATCATTTTGTTTTAGAATTTAGTAGAGCATTTCACTTCATATGAAGTCTATAGATTAAACACTTCTTTAAACTTTACTGAGAATTTATGTGCACTAAAGATAATAAAGTGTTTCAAAACTAGTACTTCGTGAAGTATGGACAGAAATTATACTCTAAAAAATATTTAGATGACACTTTAACAATAATTAGCATTTACACCAGCTATATCAGTAAACATTTTCATGCATTAAACCTTTTTTTTGCAATATTAAAATCCTCAGATTCTCTGATTGCTGATTCTCTCTTGTGTCTTCTTGCAGATGACGGGAAGCTGTCCTTCGAGGAGTTTAAAGCGTATTTTGCAGATGGGATACTGACGACCGACGAGCTGCGAGAGCTGTTCTACTCCATCGATGGACGGCAGACGAAGTGTGTACTTTAAACAAAACCAAAAAACAGCTTCTTCATTAAACACCCACAGTCCAGTTTACACTGTTTTCAGTGCAAGCATGCTTGATAATCTCCCAAAAAACATCGTGTAATTATATTTAAAATGTTATATTAAATAATCATATTTTTTATAAATCTTATATATTTTATTGTATTAATTATATTAAAAAAATATTTTATTATAATTTGTCTATATTTTATTATATATATATATATATATATATATATATATATATATATATATATATATATATATATATATATATATATATATATGTATATATATATATATTTATTTATTTATTTTTGAGAGCAATAAATCAACATTTTGCGATACACATTATAGGACACAATGCTATAGAATATAGATATATGCAGATTATCATCTTTGGTTTTGGATCTGCGATTTTTTTTATCTCATTTATAATCTGAATGCAAGACTGTGATATTTCTTACAATATTATAAAAAAAAAAAAAATCCAAATATTATATTATATTATATTATATTATATTATATTATATTATATTATATTATATTATATTATATTATTATATTATATTATATTATATTATATTATATTATATTATTATATTATATTATATTATATTATATTATATTATATTATATTATATTATATTATATTATATTATATTATATTATGCAGTTTAGGCTTATTATATATTGTAATTTATTTACAAATCTCAAGGCTATTTATTGATGCAATTAATGCACTTATATAGAAAGCTGGTGTCTAATAAAATATTATTTTAAAAAGTCATTAAATGAGGATGGAATGGTATAGTCCTGTAGCTCACATCTGCATTTTCAGATCATTTGTTTGTGATGCTGTTCAGTGACTTTAAAGTAATTATTCATGCC